>NC_143573.1:70641309-70795119 GCF_054136105.1 Typopeltis vanoorti | reverse complement strand
GGCTAATATCTCTACATGTTAATTTTCAAAAAAATACCTAAAATGTAAGCATATTTATTATTCAAAACACTGAAAAATCAAATTCTGTAATAATAAAAAAATAGCCAATTTTGAGCCATTCACCTTAAAAATAATAGTTGGTTAAGGGGTTAAAAAATAAGTTTAAGGGAAAATTTCAGAAATTATTATTTATTTTGGTGGACAACTTTTAACGCTCTTCTTATTTTAAAGCCTAACCAAGTGTAGATGTCAGAAAAAAGCCACCAAAGGAGTTATCTGGTGCACAAAACAGGAAAAGACAATTGCAATGAGTACAACTGGAACATAAATTGGCTGGATCGCTGAATAAATTTTTAACTTCAGGACCACATAAAAAACGAAGAACAGAAAATTCTGACAAAGCAAGTACTCCATGTAGCTCTACTACAGAAAAAGAGAGGACAGAAGATAACTATGAAGAAACAAATGTTACATGCGAAAATTAAACTGGTCTGACTGGACTGTCTACAGAAGTTGCAGCAGAAGAAATATTGGATTGCGAAACACGAAACTTCAGATTTTACTTTAAATTTTAATGTTAATGATCCAGATACTTGGCCGATTCATATAACTACCAAAGTTAGAGGACTGTTTAGTTGAGCAATGCCCGCATCAAGTAGTTAATAAAGAATTTCCCAAAGATGAATCTGGCTGCAAGTTTTCCGAATCATGCTATTATTGAACTTTAGCAAATGGAGAAAAACTTTTACGAAGTTATTTAGTTTATTCAGAAAGAGGACCCTAAGGGACCTAATGTGTCACATGAGAAAGCTCCCCAAACCATCATAGAGTCACTACCTCCTTCAACAGAGCCAACTTGACACGACAGGGTCATGGCTTCATGATGTCGGCACCACACCTGCACCCTCCCATCAGTTTGGTACAACTGGTAATGGGATTCATCAGACCACGACTTAAATCCACTCTGCAGAGGTCCAGTTTTGATGGCTCCAACACCAGACGAGGTGCAATGCCCAATGACAAGCTGTCAACAGTGGTATACGATTAGGGCATCAGTTCCTATAGCCCCATGGTTTGCAGGGTATGCCATGCTGTTCCCTTGCTGACACTGCTTGGATCTCCAACATTGAAATTGATGTGCTTTGTGCTGCTGTTGGCCTGTACAAGCCTGAACAGTCTATGTCGACCCTAGCCACCACTTGCTCACTGGTACGTCTGTTGATGGTATACTCACAATAGACTCTTGATATGGTTGTCCTTGAGAACCGTAGGATTCTTATCACTTGGGTAATAGAATGATCCATCAGTCTTGCAATGATAATACATCCACAATCAAAGTCACTAAGATTGCCACATTTACCCATGTTCATTGATTTCAATACACTGTTGGAAAGCCCTGATGTCTGCCTATTTACCATTTGCATTCAGTTTTGGTACGTTTCACTCTGCACAAGAGATGTGTGTCAACTTCCCATCACCCCTTATCTCTAATGTTTTGTCCAATGAGTGTATTATGAGTAAAGTATGGCACATGGCCAGCACCTTAAACTCCATGACTAAGGGGTTTACCACGATTAAACGACTTTCCACAATAGCATAACCATGTTTCTATTTTTTTGCACATCTTGCCTCTCCCTCTTCACTCCCAGAGATTGCTTAAATTATTTTGTTTGTGTCTCTCCATTTTTAATACACTTTTTTATTCTTGTAAATGCTATTCCTTTCTCTCTCTCTCTCTCTCTCTCTCTCTCTTTATGTGTGTGTGTGAAAGCACACACATGTTAGAATTCTTTCAAATTTTACAGTAACCTCTATAGCAATTATAATGTGCTAGTGGACACATTATATATGCGGCTAACCAATTATGGAAGGGCTGGAGGATGAGCTATGCTTTGTGATACTAGTCAGGAAAACTGAAGGTGCATTGAAACTGTTGCCTGTACAATACAACTCAATAACTATGGCGTATTACTATAAAGGGTTATAGAATCCAGAATACTAGCAACAAGTTCAACAAACACACAACTTTGTTTTCCTGAAATTATCATCAAGAGACCTCCAAGGAGTTAAAAGATTTATCATGGGAGAGCCCACTGTGTCACAAAAACAAAGTCCCAACCTCCTCCCAGCAACCTTCTAATATTAATAATTATATTATGTGCCACTTGGCACATTTTATACTAATAAATAATTGAGACCGTTAGCCAACCAAAATAGCACTTTCTGTTTCAGATTTAGAGTTATGTAGCAGAAAGTACCTTTTATCCATTTGTTAATTAAAAATTAGAATAATAAATGTGAAATATCAAATAAATAAATTTAGAATTGAAATCTGCTTCCATAACGATCAGTGGCAGCAACATCCACAATATGCAAAGGACCTTAAAAGAGCTTCTCAACCAAAGGTGGTTAGCTAGTCACATACTGTAGTAATGGAATTTTTCCTTTTGAGAACTCAAAAGTGCTACAGAGATTAATTCAATCCCCAAAACAACCCATAACAATGCTCTTTCATTAGGTAATAAAAAACCAAGTTACTTAGATTTATGTACTTTTTATACAATGAAACCTGTGGTGAATTCATCAATAATTTCCTGTTCACTAGCAAGTACCAACCCCATTGCTGTTCCTTCCCCATAAAGAGACAGTAGAATTATTAACTCAAATATTTCCATCTGATATTGTTGAATTATTCAAATTCGTTATTATGTCCGGTTACTTCACTTGGAAAGGAAAAATTTACAAGCAAGAGGAAGGAACAGCAATGGGGTCTCCCTCATCGCCAAACTTAGCAAACCTGTTTCTAGAATACCTTGAAGAAAAATTTTCACATTTGGACCCAAACCAAAAATTTGGCTACGATATGTTGACGACATCTTTGCAGTCTGAGATCATTCCGAACAAGAATTACACCTGTTTCTAGATAAAATAAACTTTCTTCACCCTCGCATCAACTTTATGCTAGAAAAAGAATCTCCACAGGGTATATCTATCTCCTTTCTGGATTTACACATTCAAAGAAAAGAAGATGGTTCCATTGCCAAGTCTATCGCAAGCCTACATTTTCAGGTTGCTACATTCACAATTCTTCTGCTCATCATCCATCTCAAAAATTTGGCATCATTAAATCATTAGTTACCAGACACACAGATTCTGCTCCTCTGAAGAATCTCTAAACCAAGAACTAGAAATAATCAAAAATACAGCCATACCAAATGGATACAATCTCAAAACAACTCAAAAAATCATCAGTCACTTCCCCACACACATCAACCTAGACAAGAAGCAGCCCATAGGATTCCCATACCTTATGTCAAAGGCATCTCCGAAAGTCTTTCAAAAATTATGAGGAAATACAATCTTGCCGCTACCTACAAACCCATCAACCAGATCTACAACTCGCTACCTTCTCCTAGAGACAAACTCTCACCTCTGATGTTACCTGGCATGTATGAGGTCCCATGCTTCTGCAAGTTGTCTTACTTAGGACAGACAGGTAGATCTGTTCAGAAACGCATTTTGGAACATCAGGACCACATTCGTCTTTTCAAACAGCAGAAATCTGGCCTCGCTCAACACGGAGTTGAAAACTCAAACCATAGGATCCATTGGGGAAAAGACAACTTTTACATAGATCTCTATATAAACATGAACGTTTGTATAAAGAAAGTGCTGAAGCCCTACTAGACAGATCAAATTTAAACTGCAATGACATTCTTGCCATTCCTAAAGTATGGGAACCTAAAGCATGGGAAATTGTCATACAAAATTATGTAAAATAATCTCTTTATATATGTTGTCTTTTTTTTTTTTTTTTTTTTAAATTTAATTCTGTAATAACACACTACTGCATGCATATTGAGATTCCATTGTAATCAAGTGCCCTAACTGTATGTTATTCTTAGTATTGTTCGAATTACTGTACTGAGGATGTCCCAAGATACTTGGGATGAAATATTTACATATTAAAATTTATCACTGTGGTTAGTACGTGTGTTTTTTAGATTTATGCAACAGGCCACAAAGCTACATATGTAAAGAAAAATGAGATAAAACTATCAAAAAGATCAAAACAAATAATCAAAAACATTTCAGCTAGTATGGAAAAAAAATCTTAATATGCATAAAAATAATAAGCAAACTTACACAGTACAGAAACTATATTGACAAGCTGAGAAAAAATACAACTTTCTGGAGCACTAGTGCCAGTGTCACTAATATACGGAAATCCTGGATCTACATGTCCCAGAGATATAGCAATAACATATCTGAAAAATAATAATAATAAATAAAATAAATAAGAGTTTAATAACATTATTGATTGATGCAAAAATAGTCTTGCCTGAACAAAACATACATAATTACTCAACTGGAAAATCTTATTAACTTGACGAAACATATTCTTTATGTTGAAATTTAATGGAGAAAACACACATCTAGAAATAATTATTAACTAAATTTATTTAACTAATAAATTACTATGCCAATATTTTGCCTTGGTCATCACCAAGGTAACTTCATGGGCTGGTGAAATACAAGTAAGCACATTCATGCAGGCACACTTGCAAGAAGGCAACAGAATATGCAAGACAGGATCCTACAGTCCTAATTGGTGTCCTCTATGGATGTGGTGATGGAAACTTGCTGAAGGTCTCAAATAACAGTCTCCCATATTTAGGTAAAGTGAAGCAGCTGAATTTGTTCAGATTTGGTGAATGATATAAAGCTGGGACAGATTCTAGAAATCATCTCTCCAGCTTGTAAATAGCCATAAAAGTAGGTCCCTGCTCACACGCACTTGCTCTGGTGAATTTATCTATGGCATAGGAAAGTTTGCAGGAGCAAAGGATGCTGTAGACCCCAGAATGGTTGAGTTATGGAGATGATTTTTTGGCCAGTAGATAAAGGCAGCTAATTTTTGGTATGATTTGAAGGCAGTCTGGATGTCATATCATTTTAAATCTCATTAGATTTTTTCTGTGGTGCCCCAGATGTAGGGAATGGTAACTGATGAATTCCAGATTTTTTTTTTTTCCCGAGGAGGAAGGGGGGGGGATTTGTGAAAAAGCCATTTGACCAGTAGATAAATTAAGTTTTATCATCTGTCAATCAACATGCTTACAGATACCAAGCAATTTTAAACCTGGTTTTACTCCATTTTTTCCAAGTAAGCAAACAGACAAAATGTCAAGTTTGCACCTGCAATTTATGCAAGACTAGCTGATCCCACAGGTAGTGCAAGACCAAGGCAAGGAGAGTTTGCCTTGGTCTTGCACTACCTGTGGGATCAGCTAGTCTTGCATAAATTGCAGGCGCAAACTTGACATTTTGTCTGTTTGCTTACTTGGAAAAAATGGAGTAAAACCAGGTTTAAAATTGCTTGGTATCTTTAACATAACTATACCCAAGTTAAAAATACTTTCTACAACATGCTTATATATCCAATTTCAGTGTGATACAAAAATTATGTATTTCATTGGCTCAGATTATTTAATTCTGCTGCCATTCAAAATGTTCTATTGATATTTAATTTATAATATGAATTTATAATGCACAATAATTATTTATAATGTATGACACTTATTTTTGTATAACATCGAAGTTTGCACATATCTGGGACACTAACAGACTAGTGATATGCAATATGCAGCCTCTCCCATCAATCCTACCCTCTCAAGATAGCATGTGACGTATAAGAATAAGACTACTATATTAGTTAATGTGGTTAAAAACATAACTACAATGAATTTTCTTCTTTACTCAATAGAAGAAAATCTTATCGTGTACACTGCTCAGAAAGAAGTTAACACGCTCGCTGCCAACTACGAGTATACTCATAGTTGGTAAACCAGCTACGAGTATACTCGTATGACACTTACTGCCGGCAACAAGATTACCGTACTGACCTTGAAGAAGTGAAAATGCTTGGCTTGTGGAGCTAGCATCAAAACTATGTATTCTCATAGATGGTATATGCTCGGCACAAACCAACTACGAGTATACTCGTATGACGCTGATCGCCGGCAACAGACTATGCCGAAGTAGCGTGGCAGTGAACGTGTTAACAGACATGATAGTATGAGGGTAAAAACAGCCTTGATTCCCATTTTAAGATATAGGACCTCCTTTCATTGTGATGACTATGGCAATCTAAATGAGGCATACTTTCCACAAGTGTACAAAAGTGATCAATGGAAATTTTTGACCATTCTTCCTGTAGGCATGTAATGAGGTCCTGGACTATGTGGAGCAGACATTCCTTGACCTTACCCAACATTCCAGTTCATCCCACAGATGTTCATAAGGTTGAGATCAGACTCTGCAGCAACAGCCTCTTGACACTGTGCACTGTCTTGATGAAAGAGACAATGGTCAGTCCTGTAGAAATGCCACAAAGTAGGAAGAATTGCATTTTCCAGAATGTTCAGATACCTCTTAAAATTCAAAGTTCTTGGCACCACAAACAGAGATCCAAGGCTAACCCAGGAAAAACAGGACCATACCATTCACCATCATCTCTGAATTTCAAAGTTGAGGTTACACACTCTGGTTAAAAGACATTTTTCACACCCATCCATCTGCTTGGTAGCATGAGTCATCACTCCATAACACAGCTTTCCAAGCTTCCACCTCTCACTCTATGTACCAATGAAGATGATACTGCATCTTCTCGGAACTCTGCATGCAACATGCAGAGTTCCGAGCATCGACTGGAACATGAATCTGCACAAAAACATTCAGAACAGAGGCTCACAACATGGGTTTTCATGGTAGGACTGCAATATGCAAGCCACATATTACCTGAACCAATCGATGCTCGGAACTCAGCATGCAACATGCTGGCTGATGACTGTCAGTCTTACATATTATCCTTCACAGCATCCTACGGTCATGATCAGTAAGTGTGGTGGGTTGACTCTGCACTTTCATTTCAGTATAGTATCAATGATTGTTGATCTGGAATGGCCCAATTTGTTAACAATTTGCCAAACAGATAAGCAAATTGTTGCAACATGGCATTCCATCACAATACCTGTTTCAAATTCAAACACCATTAGTTCCCTTCTCACAGCCATTTCACCCAGACACAATTGCACTGACTTTATAATGGCAACAAACACATAACTCGTTACATGGCACGATGCATCTTGCCCATGGGAGTGTCCATTGTCTTCTTTCCAGTGCGCTTTGACAGTGTATTTTAAAAATTACACTTTTTTTTTTTTTTTAAATTATCAAATCCATCATATGTGCCCTAAAGGGAGGTATAGGTTATTACATGGTATTACATTATTAAGTTAACATTAATACTAAATTCCTATCAACATATTTTGCTCTAGCTCGACCTGTTATTTGTCAGGTATTGTATCACAATCCTGACATTCCTCTGAGTCTTCTTCCTGCCATCAAACACCTGTTTACTAACATTGCCTCTCCCAAAGTAAAAAGACAAAGACAATGAAAATAGGCAGAATCATTGAAAATGTCAACTGTATGTCAATTGTGAATGGAGAAACAGTGGAACAAGTAAAACATTTCAGCTATTTAGGCACAATTTTTAGTGAAGATGGTAAATTAAATATAGAAATAGACAACAGAATCAGCAAAGCTGGTATGGTGGGAAGTCAATTGAATAAATTCATATGGAATAAGGGAGAAAGTAGTCAGAACGCTAAATCAGCTGTATACAAGACAGTGTTCAAACCAGTTTTAACTTACGGATCTAAGAGCTGGGTCAGAAGTAAAACACTTGACCAAAGACTAGAGACCGCAGATATGAGAGTCCTGAGAAAGATTATAGGCGTGAACAGATGGCATCGATGGCAATATCATATTAAAAACGAGGATATTAGGAAAGAACTTGACATTGTCAGCATCCAGTAATGCGTTAGCAGAGCTAATCTCAGGTGGTATGGTCACTTAAATAGAATAGGAGAGAAAAGATTAGCAAAACAAGTGTTCTCTGTCAGGTTGGCAGGAAAACGACCCAGAGGAAGACCAAGATATAGGTGGATTGATACGGTACAAAGTGTCTTAGACAATAGAAATATAAGATCTGATAATGTTGGAGTCTTGACAAGTAACAGACTGATTTGGAGGAAAATTGTAGATAGGAAGTTAGTAATGATGTAATTTTTTTCATGTAGTACTATCATATCCTGTAAACTCCTTGAGGGTACATGGCAGGAATTTGATGATGATGAGTCATCAAATTCCTAATATGCAAGCCCTATAATCTGAATTACGATATTAAGAATAGTACTACATAAAAAGTTTAGATCATTAATAACTTCTTATCAACAATTTTCCTCCAAATTAATCTATTCTCTGTTAAAACTCCAATATTATCGGATCCTATATTTCTGTCCTCTAAGCCAACGCTTCCCAAACTGTGGGCCGCAGCCCCCTTGGGGGCCATTGGCTTCGTTGAAGGGGGCCATGAAATAATGAAAACAAATTTAAAATGTTTTAAGACTAAGTTGATTTTTTTTATTTTAAAAGAAACGTACTTAACTTTTATTATTATTTATTTATTTTTTGTTATTTTTTATATTTTAATGGAAAAATTCACACACTGGTGTTGGTTCACAAACTTTGCTTCCTGTGTATTTCGGCGCTTAATGAATATTAGTAAATATTGCTTATTCATATGTTTCATTTCAAAGCAGTGGTTAATTGTATTTACTTCGAATGCTCTCCAGGGAAGCTCCAAATCTTCCTGTCCCTTTCTTCACGCATGCGTTCGTAAACAGGGACTGTTGATATTGACTTTATATACATATCAAAACTCATTTTATATTATCACTGTCATCCGAGCTAGTTTTCTGTTATTAATGAAAGTTTCGCATATACTTCACACATGAAAAAAAGCTTAAACAAGTTCATGTGGGGAGATAGTAACTCGCTTGCAGTGGTAAACAACACGCCCTCCCTAACAGCCACTATACTGCAGTGGCAATAAAAACAAGTACTTTTATTATGCCAGTGAATAAGGTATGAGGAGTCTGTGTAATATATTTCTCAACAAATAGTGCAATTAGAGACAACTGGGATAAAAACACACTAATTAATGAATCACATGTCCCCTCATACAGAAACTATGCTGTATAGACTGAAACAAAACCATATGTTGCATGGGCAAACACTGTATCTAACTAAAAACTATTGTTATTAATTAGATGTGTGTGAGTTCGATTTCCCAAGGCAGCAATAAAATTCAACCGAACGTGTTAAAACTAAGTTATATATATATATATATATATATATATATAATGAATATTATGACAGTTTCACATATGGAATTCGGTTGATGAGAGTTAACATTTCAACTCAATTGTCATGTTTTTATCTTTCGGCTACGCGATCTTTTGTTAATAACGCACCAATCATATGCAAGTTTTAATAACCTGCCTTTGCTGTCTGTTTCGCGTTAGGCTTAATTACCGTAAAGGGAGAAAAGTCACAAAAGAGAAAAATGTTCCTGGTCCGTGGATTCCCTTATTCAGGTAATATTCACTAATTTCATGTAATCAGTCTGTGGTGTGCCAGTATCGGTAAGTGGTGATATTATTTGATCTATTCTATGTTAAAAAAATTTAACCCTGAGATGGATAAGTGGCTGATAAAAAATAAAAAAAAAATCCCGCGAACAATCAGAAGAACCAGAAACAGACTCAAAAAAAGGAAAGTATTTCATATTTTACCAGAACAGCCCACATCGTGTTCAGAACCAAACGGTAAGAGGCAAAAAAGGTAATATATGCATTTGATTTTTGCAATATTCGCTGTGTATGTTTTGTATTGAATATAAATACAATAAATATTATAATAATATATCTCTCTATTATGATTTTTTTTCAAGGGAGGCCATGAAATATTTTAATTTTTGCAAAGGGGGCTCTGACATCCAGAAGTTTGGGAAGCCCTGCTCTAAGCAACTTCTTACTGGATCAATCTACTTAGGTCTTGGTCTTCTTCTGGATCTTTTCCTGCCATTCTGACAAAAAAACATTTTTGCCTTGCTAACCTTTCCTCTTCCATTCTCTTTACGTGATCATACCACCTGAGAAAAGATCTGCTAACATAAATATAAATATGTTAGCAGATCTTCATCAAGTTCTTTTCTAATATCCTCATTTTTAATATGACATTGCCAGTGATGCCATCCGTTCACTCTCATAACCGTTCTCATGCATAAATCTTACCAGGAACACACAGTAGACAAATTCCCCTATACTTCTCATATTCATTTTTATTTCCCCTTTTTAGCAGAGAGACTTACTCCAATCATCTGTAATTCATTCCAATGATGAGGCCTTCTGAATTATGCATTGCAGTCATTGTAAAACTTTTATACTTCCATAATTGAATAAAATCACATAAGAGAATAAAACCACTGCCCCACTTATTGGAAGCTTGAAGTGGCTTGAAAAAGTTCCATGTTTGGTCTCTAGAGCAGATTTTCCAGACTATGTAAAAATAAATTAAAAATATATATATGTGTAAAATCTCACACGATAAGTAATTCTATATCTTGCCATGCTCGGTTTTAGAAGGGTCTTAAGTCAGGAAAATATATAAGATGTAATATAAAGTTGATGTAAAGTATATATAAAAAAACAGTTATAAATCATTCTTTGTCAAGTAATGAGTCAGCAGAAAAGATGGATTAGTGAAGAACAAAAGGAAAGTTCTGAAAGGAAGAGTTGCAGAGACATGCGAAAGTTAGAAAGCATCAAGAACAAAGACTTCGGAAAAGCTGCACGAAAGTGAAGTCGACACACCTGAAAGAAAGCACAAAAAAAATGCAAAAGTAAAGACAAAGAAAGGAAAAGGATATTTAAGCGACCTGATGAGTACGAAAGGGAATTCCCAGGTGTTCCCAGAGTTCAGAAGTTGCCAGGCTCTCGGTGACACCGGCACCTTTGGCCAGAAACCAAACAAGAGGCTTTGCCGATGTAGTACAGATCTCCTCAGGAATTATCCCAATAGAAAGACTTCCAGTCATCAACTACCAAGAAAAAAGATACAGGGGTCATCACTCGTAACTCGCATCAAACAACCACCACCAAATTCTTGATATATATATCCTCAAGGGGTGTACAGGATATGACAGCACTACATGAAAAATTACATCATTGCTAACTTTCTATCTACAATTTTCCTCCAAATTAGTCTGTTACTGGTCAAGACACCAACATTATCAGATCTTATATTTCTATCTTCTAAGACAGTTTTTACCATATTAATCCACGTATATCTTGGTCTTCCTCTGAGTCTTTTTCCTGCCAACCTAGCAAAGAACACTTGTTTTGCGAATCTTTCCTCTCCCATTCTGTTTAAGTAACCATACCACCTGAGATTAGCTCTGCTAATTTATTCCTGGATGCTGACAATGTCAAGTTCTTTCTAATATCCTCGTTTTTAATATGATATTGCCATTGATGCCATCTGTTCATGCCCTAATCTTTCTCAGGACTCTCATATCTGCAGTCTCTAGTCTTTTCTCAAGCGTTTTACTTCTGACCCAGCTCTAAGATCCATAAGTTAATATTGGGTTGAATACTATCTTGTATACAACTAATTTGGTGTTTTGGCTAATTTCTCTTATTACATATAAATTTATTCAGTTAACTTTCCTAACATACCAGTTCTGTTGATTCTGTTATATATTTCCATATTTAATTTACCATCTTCACTAAAAATTATGTCTAAGCAGCTGAAATGCTTTACTTGTTCTATAGTTCTCCAATCACAATCCAGTCGATATGTTCAATGTTTCTGTCTATTTTCATTGTCTTTGTCTTTTTAATGCTGACCTTCATACCATATCTATTACAACAGTTATTCACTTTAGTCAGGGAATCTTGCAGACTTCTAGCAGATTTATTTATTTATTTTTTATGTAGCGGATATATTACTAGTGGCCAGCCTGGCTGGCCAAGTGGTTAGCATATCCGCTGTCTAGCCTTTTGGCTGGACAGCGGATATTTCGAATCCGTGTCCAGCCAAAATTCGAATCCCACCGTGGCAATGGATGTTTGTGATTGTCTGTGGAAAATGGTGGTGGTCAGAGACAGATGGCATTGGTGTATTGAGTGGTGGAGACAGAGTTGTAAAGCAGATGCTCTCCCTTGATGAGTCTTTGGACTCCTGGAGGTGTTAAAAAATAAAAATAATAATAATAAATATTTAGAAGTATAACATCATCTGCACAAAGCAAAGATTAACATCTCCAATTTTGATATCAGGTTTAATACAATTTTCCTTCATTATGTGATCCATATAGATAATGAATAACAGAGGGGATAATGTACATCCTTGTCTGACACCAAATTTAACATTAAACCTCCTTCTTGTACTTCCTTCAATTCTAACTGCTAACTTACAACTCAAATAAAGACTAAGTCTTGCTTGATATAATGCCCCATTGATAATATAATTGTAGTGTTTTGAATAGCTTCTCTCATTTGGCACCTTGTCATATGATCTACAAAACTTAAATATATATCTTTGTTATATTCCCATGATTTCTCAACTATCTGTCGTAAAGTGAAAATCTGAACCTGACAGCCTCTATTTAGCCTGAATCCAGCTTGCTCTTCACCAAGCTTCTCTTCCACAATCCTTCTTAACCGTTTCTCAGGTATACTTGCACATATATCTTACCACGAACACTCAGTAGAGAAATACCTCTGTAATTCTCACATTCAATTTTATTTCCCTTTCTATATATGAGTACTATGAGAGCTCTACTCCAATCATCTGGAATTCGTCCCTCTGTCCAGGCCTTCTGAACTATGCAGTGCAGCCACTGTAAGACTTTTATACTTCAATACTTGAGCATTTCAGGTCGATTATCATATACACCTGCTGCCTTCACACATTTCAGACTTTTAATAGCTTTTTCCACTTCAAGTATGGATATGTATTCCTGACTGCATGCCTGGTCCGTGTTTTTTACCACTGTGCTGTCATCACTGCTTGTTTCATTTTTCGAAGTAATTACTCCATACTTCAAGGATATCTTTTTCTCCTGTTTTCATGTCACCTTTATCATCTCTAATTCCTTTTACATCACTCTTTCCTCCATTTTTGAGCTTCTTCAACAACCTCCAGAATATCTTGCCACCTTCTTGATATTTATTTTCTATGTTCTTCCAGTGTTTAGCTAACTTACATTTGTCTCTTTATTCTCTAAAAGGACAAGCAGACTTATTTGCCAGGAACTTTCGATATGCTCTCTTCTTTTCCTTTAGGCCTCTTTAACTTCCTGTTTCCACCATGGAGTTTTGATTTTTCTATCCTTACAGACAACCTCCCCACATGCCTCTCTGGCTGAATCAAGCAGTGTTTTCTACAGGGCTTCCCAATGAATCTCCAAGGTTTGGTTCCAGTTCTCAAACTCTTTCATTTTTTCTTTAATAATGTTTGTGTATTTTAGTCTACAGTTCACACCTGAGAGCTGCTCAACTTTTATTCACTTTAAAACTTTCTTGCATGTTCTTCTTTTCAATATGAAATTCAATTTTATCCTGCTCAAGACTAAATGGTGGTCACTTCCAATTTCAAATTCTCAGTACACTCCGGTGTCCTACAACAGGGAGAATACATCACTATCAACAATAACATAATTAATGAGACTTTTCTTCCTTGCCTCTTCTCTCCATGCGAATTTGAGGACATTTTTTTGTTGGAACATTGAGTTAGTAATAACCAGTCCATGTCCTGAGCAGAAATCCAACAGGTATTTGCCATTATTATTAGCTTTGCTCTTTTCTCCAAATTTTCCCCAAAACATTTTTGTATGTCTGACACTCATTTCCTACTCTGCTATTTAGATCCCAAACAAGGACTAACTTTCCCTTTTTCATTGTGTCAGTTGCTTTCTCTAAAGCCTCGAAAAATTCCTCCACTTCTACCTTAGTAGAACCTTCTGTGGGACCATAGGTACAAATAAGTCTCATTGTCCAGTTTCCCATTCTCATATTTGCCCACATCACTCTACTTGAGAATGCCTGCCATTCAAGAAGATTAGCCTCGTATTTAGTGTTAGATACTATGGTTACTTCTTTTCCTTGATTGTCATTGCCTGAATATAAGATTTTGTATTTATTGCTCAGAAAGATCTCACCAGTTTTTGCCGTTTTTGTTTCAGTCACCCCTATTATGTCGATCTGGTACTTATCCAATTCCTCAGCTAGCGCCAATTCTTTGCCATTCAGGCTTCTTATGTTGATAATACCGATCTTGAACTCTGGTGATGTTTAGTTGTGGTGGATTTTAGGATTTGTTCCAGTAGCTGACTGTTTGCTGTTTTCCCTGGTTCACTGGCAAAAACAACAGGGGCCTTGTTTAACCGGGCAATACCCCAGCCAGCATGAAATTCTGTCATGTTGTACCATCATTTTTTAGTTTGGTTTAAGCAAATAAAAATACAATTTGGTCGGCTAAATCCCAAATTGCCAGTCCATCTTCATTCATTCAGTATCCAGGTAGATGCCTAACAGGGTGCACCACGAGGTGATGATTGGATATTAGATCAGAAGCCCTGATCAGTTCTCTGCATTCCTTTAAAAGTTATGTGGAAGTCTCCTCTTAGTCATATAGCTTTAACCCTCAAGCACCACCATAAAGGATAAAATGTATTGCCACAACATCCTAGTGAGTAAGAGAAACATCATAATCAAGACAGAAGAACGAGATATCCTAACAGAACTTTCACTGAGTACAAGGGACTGTGTTATTTTTTATACTTTATATATTCCCTCTTTTTTTATATATATATAGTATATTAACTATTTAGTCTACCGGCTGTGCCTTTGTTAATAATTATACTATATACTTATGAGGTGATTTATTATATAAATCTCTTTTACTAACAATTATTTTTATTTTGACTCCGAGTGTCCCTATATGTTAATGTATTGCACAAAAGTTCACTCCAATTGGTGCAATGACTTTAACTCTCTCTTTCAGAATCCAACTAATCATTGACTCAAAACCAAGTACAAAATAAACACATTTAATAAAACTAAAACAATATATATACACTTCTAGCAATAATACATAACTATAACTACAGATTATATGGATCCAAGGCCTTATTTAAAATTATAAACTTACTCTTAAGACTAAACACTTTTTCTTTCACAATCACAAAAAAATGTTCATAGTCTTTTTCTCTTTCTGTTAAGGCTCTTTTCCAGAAGTTATACAGCTCTGTACTTCATTTTCAGGATCCTTTTCATCAATCAATGTAACACACATAAAAGTCTTCTTGACTAAATCTTGTTTCCTTTTAGTAGCAATACTCATCAGATCAGGCTTCCTTAATACCTATAAATCTTCTTAATCAATATATTTTCTAAACATTCACTTTCAAGCATCCTTAATACTTTATAGAACTTCCTTATCAATATTTTCTCTAAGAAAAACATTCACTTTAGAATGTAAGCAACAAGTTCTTCTTTCATTCACAATACTAAATGACAGTCTTAACTTTTTCCACTTTAAAAAAACTTACAGTTTCAAGATTCCCTTTTATTCATTACTTATTCCTCCTTGAAACCTATTATTTCCACTATTCCTTTCTCGGAATACACTATAAAATTTCTTCCGACTGCTACACACAAAAAAATCAAGTTCCTTCCAACTTGAATATTTACCGGCCAGTCTTCTAAAAACTTCCGAACGCTCTCTTGTTTACAACCGTTACTTGGATACGCAACGCTTTCCTTGTCAGCTGTCAATCACACATCAAATCCTCTCCGGGAGCATGAGCACTCCACAAAAGTCAGAAACTACGCACTGCAATAAAATGGCTGACTCGTTGTATCCATTAGCGCTAAGAGAAAGTCTTTCACAAAACACAAAATTCAACATTTTTAAACCACAACAAACTTTCTTATAAGTAACACAAATATTCAGTTTAGTAAGTACATCAATATTTTTACTTCTTTACATGTTACTTCTAATATAACATTTTCATAACGAGCACATCACAAGTGCAGACACTGCGTGTATGAAAACAAAACTAACAAGCATAATTAATACGTAAAAATATTCAGAATTTTTAATATGATTATTTTTACATAAATAATGGATAAAATGTATTGCCACAACATCCTAGTGAGTAAGAGAAACATCATAATCAAGACAGAAGAACAAGATATCCTAACAGAACTTTCACTGAGTACAAGGGACTGTTTATGAAGGAAGATCTGTAAGTAAATGTGAGAAGGTATGCAAAGTTGTTATCTTAGTAGTGTATAATATGTCAAAAGGTTAGCCTCGAATTGGCTGAGAGCATCCTTCATTCCTCAATAGTGTAATGTTTTAGTGCTATAATAGCTTTTTATCAAGATTTAGAAAGGCTAGGGAAGTGTAGCTATAACTAATTGTTGTTTCAACTGTACATGCATTTCTTAGTTATAATAAATGACTTGTAAACAGCACGCTGATCTGATACTTGTCAATGCACCTTCTCCAAAAAAAATTGCGCACATGTGCAATTTTTTTTTTGGGACTGGATAAGTCGTAGACATATGGCTGGTGGCAATCAGAATTAAAGCTGGACATACATGCGATAAAGATTAAGGCAAAGCAGAAAGGGGGGGGGGGGATGTGAATACAGTGGAAGTGAATAAAGACATAAATGTAAAATCTTTAGCTAAGTTTACAAATACATAGTACATATGTGTATATAATACATAATAGAAAAAATAAAACTTTACATACACATATATATGTATGTATAATTGATAAACATAGAAGAAAAAATTCATGGTACAAAATGTAGTATAGGTTTGCAAATAACCTTCCATGGGTGGAAGCAACATAAAAAAACATCCCTGATTCCTTTTATAGTACTCTTTCCTCCAGTGGTGCATTCAGGATTTAATCTTAAGGGGAGGGGGGGAGTTGAGTAGACATTTTGAGAATGCACACTACACATCGCATACGACCTATGACTGAGCATCTGCAATGATCGCTAATTCATAAGTGGTATATAAATAGAAGATATGACACAACATAAATTTTAAAAACTGAATTTTAATTAGGAAAAGATTTTTGGAAAATTTTCTAGTGTTTTTTTTCCTTTTTCTTTGGGGGGGGGGGGTGCTAGTGCCCCTGTGCCCTCCCCTCTGGGTGTGCCACTGCTTTCTTCTATTTCTAAGTCTTTTCAATAGCCTCCAGAATATTTTGTCACCTTCCATATATTTTTTTGTATGTTCTTAGCAAACTCTTCTCATGACTTTTGTTTAGCTCTTACATTTTTTTCCATATTCTCTCGTGCATCTACTGACTTACTTGCTAGGAACTTTTGATATGCTTTTTTCAATTCCAGAGTTGCTTTTTTTTTTTTTTTTTTAATTAACTGAGTCCACCATACAATTTTTATTTTTCTATCCATGCAGACAACCTCATCATAAACCTCTCTGGTTAAATCAGTGTTTTCTTCAGTCTCTGACTCTCCAAGGTCAGGTTCTTGCTTTCGAACTCCATTCCTACCTGAATAATATTTGAGTACAGGTATCCCTCAATGTTACCGTGTATAACAAAATCGCGGTAATCAAATCTAATAATCAATGGTGAAAATTACAATTTGTCCATGCTCGATTATTGTATTAATAATTCGTTTTATATGGTACACTTTTAGGAAAGATAAAAAATGAATGCAAAGTAAATGTTTAATAAATACTTGTACCTACACTATTTACTGCAATTTTTTTTTTATCAAAAGAAGTTATCAAGAATCATTTGAACACTTTTGGTTTTTTTCTTATCATCATCATTATCAAATTCCTGACAGGAACCCTCAAGGGGTGTATAGGATATTGTAGTACTATATGAAAAATTTAAATCATTACTAACTTCCTATCTACAATTTTCCTCCAAATCAGTCTATTACTTGTCAAGACTCCAATATCATCATTATCAGATCTCACATTTCTATCGTCTAAGGCACATTGTACCGTATCAATCTACCTATATCTTGGTCTTCCTCTGGGTCGTTTTCCTGACAACCTGGCAGAGAACACTTGTTATGCTAATCTTTCCTCACCCATTCTGTTTAAGTGACCATACCACCTGAGATTAGCTCTAACGCATTCCTGGATGCTGACAATGTCGAGTTCTTTCCTAATATCCTTCTTTTTAATATGATATTGCCATTGATGCCATCTGTTCACATCTCTAATCTTTCTCAGGACTCTCATATCTGTGGTCTCTAGTCTTTGGTAAAGTGTTTTACTTCTGACCCAGCTCTTAGATCCATAAGTTAAAACTGGTTTGAACACTGTCTTGTATATAGCTAATTTAGTGTTCTGACTAATTTCTCCCTTATTCCATATGAATTTATTCAATTGACTTCCCACCATACCAACTTTGTTGATTCTGTTGTCTATTTCAATATTTAATTTACCATCTTCAGTAAAAATTGTGCCTACGTAGCTGAAATGTTTTACTTGTTCCACAGGCTCCCCGTTCACAACATAGTTGACATTTTCAACAATTCTACCTATTTTCATTGTCTTTGTCTTTTTAATGCTGACCTTCATACCATATCTATTACAACAGTTATTCAATTTAGTCAGGGAATCTTGCAAACTTGTAGCGGATTTATTTAGAAGTATAACATTGTCCTCATAAAGCAAAGAGCTGACATTAACATCTCCAATTCTGATATCACATTTAATACCACTTTCCTTCATAATGTGATCCATATAGATAATGAATAACAGAGGGGATAATGTACATGCTTGTCTCACACCAGATTTAACATTAAACCATCTTCCTGTACTTCCTTCAATTCTAACTGCCGACTTACAACTCAAATACAGACTAAGTATTTCTTGATATAATGTCCCATTGAACACCATATAACTGTAGCGTATTGAATAATAGCTTCTCTCTTGGCACCTTGTCATATACCTTTTCCAGATAGATCGACAAAACTTAAATACAGATCTTTGTTATATTTCCATGCTTTCTCAACTATTTGTCGTAAAGTGAAGATGTGATCCTGACAGCCTCTATTTGGCCTGAATCCAGCTTGTTCTTCACCAAGCTTTTCTTCCACAATTCTTCTCAACCGTTTCTCAAGTATACTTGCATAGATCTTGCCAGGAACACTCAGTAGGGAAATACCTCTGTAATTCTCACATGCAGTTTTATTTCCCTTTTTATATATGGGTACTATGAGAGCTCTACTCCAATCATCGGGAATTCGTCCCTTTGTCCAGGCTTTCTGAACTATGCAGTGCAGCCACTGTAAGACGTTTATACCACATTACTTCAGCATTTCTGGTCGAATATCATCTACTCCTGCTGCCTTTCCACATTTCAAGACTTTGATGGCTTTTTCTACTTCAAGTATGGATATGTATTCCTGACTGTATGCCTGTTTTTTTACCACTGTGCTATCACTGCTTGTTTCATTTAGAAATTTTTCGAAGTAATTACTCCATACTTCAAGGATATCTTTTTCCCCTGTTTTCATGTCACCTTTATCATCTCTAACTTCTCTCACAGCACTCTTTCCTCCATTTTTAAGCTTCTTCAACAACCTCCAGAATATCTTACAACCTTATTGATACTTATTTTCTATGTTCTTGCCAGAGTCCTCTCATGACTTTTGTTTAGCTAGTTTTACACAGTGTTTAGCTTTCTTACATTTGTCTCTATATTCTCTAAGAGCAAAATCTGACTTATTTGCCAGGAACTTTTCATATGCTTTCTTCTTTTCCTTCACTGACTCTTTAACTTCCTGTGTCCACCATGGAGTTCTGATTTTTCTATTCTTGCAGACAACCTCACCACATGCCTCTCTGGCTGAATCAATCAGGGTTTTCTTCATGGCTTGCCACTGAATCTCCAAGGTTTGGTTCCTGTTCTCAAACTCTTTCATTTTTTCTTTAATAATGTTTGTGTATTTTAGTCTATAGTTCACATCTGAGAGCTGCTCAACTTTTATTTGCTTTAAAACTTTCTTACATGTTCTTCTTTTCAATATGAAATTCAATTTTATCCTGCTCAAGACTAAATAGTGATTGCTTCCAATTTCAAATCCTCTGTACACTCTGGTGTCCTGCACCAGGGAGAAAACATCACAATCAACAATAACATAGTCAACGAGACTTTTCTTATTCCTTGCCTCTTCTCTCCATGTGAATTTGTGCACATTTTATGTTGGAATATGGTGTTAGTAATAACCAGTCCATATCCTGAGCAGAAAACCAACAGGTATTTGCCATTATTATTAGCTTTGTTATTTTCTCCAAATTTTCCCAAAATATTTTTGTATGTCTGACAATCATTTCCTACTTTGCTATTTAGATCCCCAACAAGGAACAACTTTTCCTTTTTTTCAGTGTCAGTTGCTTTTTCTAAAGCATCAAAAAATTCCTCCACTTCTACCTTAGTAGAACCTTCTGTGGGACCATAGGCACAAATAAGTTTCAATGTCCAATTCCCCATTCTGATATTTGCCCACATCACTCTACTTGAGACTGCCTGCCATTCAAGAAGATTAGCCTCGTATTTAGTGTTGAATACTATGGCTACTCCTTCTTTTCCTTGATTGTTATTGCCTGAAAATAACATTTTGTATTTATTGCTCAGAAAGATCTCACCAGTTTTTGTCTTTTTTTGTTTCAGTCATCGCTATTATGTCAATCTGGTACTTATTTAATTCCTAAGCTAGCTCCATTTCTTTGCCATTCAGGCTTCTTATATTGATATTACCGATCTTTAACTCTGGTGATGTCGACTTTGGGTGTGCTTTCAGATTTGTTCCAGTAGCTGACTTTTCGCTGTTTGCATTGGTTCCCTGGTAAAACAACTAGGGCCTTGTTTAACTGGGCAAAGCCCCAGCCGGCATGAAAATTTGTCATGTTGTACCATCATGGTTTTTTTCTTATCAGCATAAATTCTACGATAACAAATTTAGCAAGCAAAATGACTCTCCAGACCTCGGCAAACAAGTAATAAAACAAAGAAAAAACACTGCAAATATAAGGCATGATGGTACAAATTAAGTGGATATTGAATCACACATTATTTCATCGAGATTTAGAAAGGCTAGGGAAGTGTAGCTATAACTAATTGTTGTTTCAACTGTACATGCATTTCTTAGTTATAATAAATGACTTCTAAACAACACGCTGATCTGATACAGCTGAATATAGAAGCTACAAGAGTTTCATGCCAAATATATAGAAACTAAAAGTTTCAGTAGATGCAAGGATAAACAACCTTATGGGAAACTCGTTATAAAGGTGGAGTAAACTCCAGATCACTTTCCTTAGTATTTTCCATAATGTAAAGCAAATCTCCTAGAGGATATGTATGATAAGTCTTTGGCTCTCTATTTCAGTAGTACATGATGGTTTATTTATTTTCAGTTAGAATCTAGAAATTATTGGACAATGATTAAAAAAAAAAAAAAAAAAAACGAAACCATACTATACTGACATCAGAGGTCGCGGTATCTCTCAGATACAATTTACTGTCAAATATCATAAACCTTTACATAACGTGTTAAACCAAATTGACAGCGAAAAACAGTGCGGAATATCCCTCGTAACATATGAATGCACAGCTACTCATGACCTCCAAGCTATATATTGAATTGTGTAAGAATATTTATATTAAACATTTTGCATGTATCTGTCAGATCAGCTGCGAGCTCTGCAGGGTTAAAGGCAAGTTAATCAAAACTCTTGCTGCATATATCAAGGGATTGCTGCAATTAATTTCGCTGTGTTAAGCAAGGGATACCTGTATTTGAGTCTACAGTTTACCTGTGTGAGAGCTGCTCAATTTGATTATTTTTAAAACTTTCTTACACACATTTCTTTTTACTATGATATTCAATTTTATCCTGCTCAAAACTAAATGACCACTTTGTATTTCAAATCTTCTATATAATCTTGTGTCCTGAACCAACATGAAGGTATTGCTATCAAGTCAATGACACTTTTTCTTATTTATTGTACCTTCACTCCATGTGAATTTGTGCACATCTTTATGTTGGAACGTTGTTAGTAATATCTAGTCAATGTTCTGAATAGAAATCCAGTAGGTACTTACTATTATACTTATCAATTTTTACCAAAATATTTCTGTATGTCTTGCAATCATTTCCTACAGTGCTGTTTAGATATCCAACAAGAACCACCTTTTCTTTGTGTCAACTTTATTCTCTAATGCATCAAAAAATTCCTCCACGTATTCAATTTGTTCCTGTGGGACCATAGGAACAAATAAGTTTCACTGTCCAGTTCCACATTCATATATCTGGCCACATTACTCTACTTGACATTGCCTACCATGCAAGAAAATTATCCTTGTATTTAGTGTTGAATACTATAACCACTCCTTCTTGATCATTCTACCTGAATATAACATCTTGTATTTGTTGCTTGGAAAAATCTTACCTATTTTTGTCTTTTTTTTTTTTTCTTTCAGTAACACCTATTATGTCAATCTGGTAGTTCTATCTCCCCCCCGTCCATTTATGCTTCTTATGTTGATAGTGCAATCTTAAACTGCAGTGATGTTGAGTTGGGATTTATTCCAGTAACTGACTTTTTGCTGTTCACCCTGGGTTTCCTGAGAAAAGCAATGGGAGCCTTATTTAACTGAGCATTGTCCTAGTCTGTATGCAATTGCATAAAGTATTTATTAAAATAAAGAGCTAAAAGGCTTCAGTTCAGCAATACAAAATTATATAAATCAAGTGGATATTAAATCCAGCATTATTTCTAAGCCAAATGTAGAAACTATGAAACTTTCATAAAAATGTCGACCAGAAAGCTTACAAGAATACATTCACCAGCATTTACAAGTTGCGTTGGTGCAAACCATATAGAAGACATGAGTGCTTGCCCAAGCGTCCATATATTCAGCTTTTATTAGTCCATTCTGATAAGGTTTCACTGGCCCAACAGCTGTTTTGAACTGGTTGGTTCTCTTTAGAGACCAGACAGAAACCTTAAGAGAGCAAAAAGTCTCTTACAATACTAAGGAACTTGAAGTGTTGGTGTATTTTTCGTAAGCAAACTCTTGGTTGGTGCGTAAAGTATTTACCAAAATAAAGAGCCAAAAGGCTTCAGTTCCTCGATACAAAATTATAAATATCAAGTGGATATTAAATCCAGCATTATTTCAAAACCAAATGTAGAAACTATGAAAGTTTCATAAAAAAGTTGACTACAGAGCTTACGGGAATAAACTTGCTGGCATTTACGAGTTGCCTTAGAACCATACAGAAGACAAGTGCTTGCCCAAGAGGTCATATATTCACCCTTTATTGGTCCATTTTGACAAGGTTTCAATAAAGTTTCAATAAAGCGTAAAGTATGTTTATTTTTTATATGTTTTATTTAGACAGCAGTTAGCTGTGTAAATAATATTCTTTATTTAAGCCAATAAAGAATATTATTTAGTCAACTAACTGCTAACCTATCACAACAGGATACCCCACAAGAAAGTGAGAATTGGACATTGATTCAGAAGCCTACGTTAATTGGTTCTCTGCATTCCTTAAACGGCTATGTGGAGGTCTCTAACCAGTTATCCAGATTTGACCTTTCCATGCTTTAACAGAAGTTTTCCAAATTTTAGCTAACTATTTCAGCCATATTTATTGATATCAGCTAACTACTTCATTGCTTCAATGCCGACTCAAAACTATAATATGCCAGATTTGAAACAGCATCTATGCAGGATACTGTTGCTTTCTTTCTTTTGACTCTGGGTGAAAGTATGCACTATTTTTCCAGACTTTGTTATAATGTTGGTGTATGTTCAAGAAAGATGTTAAGAGTTTCCTATCCAAAAAAGTAGACAAATTTGTAGACATATGGCACTTTATAATTGTGTATACCAAAAAATGAAGCATATTCTCAAATGAATGGAAATGATATGTAACTTATCTGTAATTTAAAAGTAGTATGAGAATAACACATAACTAGAGGTATAACTTGGAAATGTCAGTAGACCTATTGAAATCTGTCAACTTACAAGACTCAAATATATTACATTTTTTTTTTTTTTTTTGTAAGACCTTAATTTTCAACATATGCATTATTACTCACAATGTGTTCTTCATTATCATCATTTCCCCATGGGTCCAATTACTGTTGGTGTCTCATGCTTGTTTCACCAGTCTTTGCCATTTCTCTCTCTCTGTCCAATTGCCAGGTTTCTCAAATCCTGCAAACTCTTTCTATATCACTCTTTTACACCATCTACCCACTCTTGCCTTGGCTGTCCTCTTCTATTTATACTGTCCATTATACAAAGCATCAAGGTCATGATTATTCTACTGTTATCCATTACACACGTGTCCAAAAAGCTTTAGCTTCCTTTGAATTATTTTCTGCAATAGATTCTTTTTGCAATATAGTTCTTCATTTGTTACCCTTTGCACCCATCTAATTCATAGAATCTTTCTATAACATGGTCTTTTGAAAGCCAATATTCATGTCCTCATCAGGGCAAGGATTCCATGAGTGTAAAGGGCAACTATCACCAATAATCTTTTGGTATGCTGTAGCATACACACAGTTTCACTGGTATCAGAGGATGTAATATGTCAAAAAGACCCCACACCACTACCACCCACCCACACTAGGAAGTGCCATGTGGTCCAATGATTAGTGCCAAATTGTTGTTGTCAAACCACTGACTAGCCATCAATATGAAATAACTGATATCAAGATTCATCACACTAGGCAATGTTATCCATTACTTAAATGTCCAGTTCTGGTATTCCTAGATCTACTCTACTCACAGCTGCTTGTTTTCAGTTAAATAGAAATTGGACTCAGTAAATTAATCTGCTTTTCTACTGCTATACTTCTCCTGTGACAGGAACTAGTGCATGTATGCTCCAATATGCCCAATTTACAAATTTCCTTTCTAAGCTTGTATGACCAATTGTGGCCCATATGTGAGACAGCACACTATTAGCGTAAGCATCTCATACCAATATGTCTCATCACATGACTGCCATGAGATGGATGTTTTCCATGTCAGAACAGTGGCACAATGCAGTTGAGATATTGTAATATAAGCATATCCAGCAGAGGAAGCAGCTTTCATGATCCATCATCTGGTGCCAGCTATCATATTCCTCACAAAGTCACCATTAGCCCAAATGAATATTGCACATACCCAATTATTCAATGTACTTTAAAGTAGTACATTGAAATGTATTACTTTAAAGGAAGGGTGTGTGTGTGTGTGTGTGTGTGTGTGTGTTGCACTCATTCTTAACTCAGCAATCCATTAAAAAGAATTAACTGTTAAGATCCAATAAATAACTAGCAATATGATATATAAATTTGAATTAGGAACTAAGTACTGAAGGTTTCCAAAATAACTAACGTAACAATTACTTACGTGACAATAAAGGTTAACGGAATAAGTAGGAATACCAGAAGTGGAAAGACGAAGACATTTTGAAATACCATAGCTATACAAACAAACAAAAACAATGAATAAAATTTAAAAGTGATTTTATAAAAACTATTTAAATATTATATAAGTGGATATTAGATCCAGCATTATCTCAAAGCTGAATGCAGAAACTTCAACTTTTTTAAAATCATAATTACATAATTAACATTTAATTAAATTTAATAATTAACTTAAAATTTTTAAATTTAACTTTATTTTTAGTAAATATTTAAATATTATATACAAATCAATGTATGAATGTAATGCTATATGAAAGATAAACAGGTAAATAAAAATAAGTAAGAATTCTGCCTACCCAAATATGAAACAGTGCACAAGTAAACTTATGATGATGAACCAGTTCTGCAGTAGTTCTTGTACCTAGGTAGAAGAAACACAAATAATGCATTAAGAAATAACTTCTTCAATGTGAAGCAGTGGTCATTTTTTTTTTTTTTTTAATTTTACAGTTATATGCTTAAACCCATATATTATGATCGTTTTCAAGAAAAATATCAAAAGCAGTAATACCTATCCAAATAGTGTAGCAGATCATTGACTACTCTTATTACACAAATCCAAAGTTCAACCAGCTGTAACTCCAACTCTAGAGTTGAATTTTATCAATCTGCCACTTGCATTTGACAGTAGTATTAAATAGAGCATAGTTAGCCAATTTTCTATATTATAATAATAAAAACTAAAAATGGGCACTCTGAAAAATAGCAAAAAGTGTTTTCTTCTTCTTCATCTCCTCCTCTTTTACTGACACGTCTACATTATTATTATTTGGGACCTCCAGAGAGTCAAGGACTCATTGAGGGAGGCTATAAATTATCCAAACCAGCTATAATACCTTAAATTCACTCACACTAGATGCACTCACTACATCTAAGTGCAAATTAATCCACTCACTCACTGCTCTCTGGAAGAAAAACCTAGCTCTCACTCCTTTCTTGACTGCAAATAAATTTAACTTCTATGGATGCCCCCATGTTCTCTCCTCACCTTCCATATAATAAAAAATTTCATGACTTGATATCCTATAACACCCATTCAAAAGTTTATAGATCTCTATCATATCACTCTCTTTCTCCTGTTAACCAGAGTCTGCAATCCACGTACTCACAATCTGTTCTCATAATCTAAATCCCATAATCCAGATATAATCATTATAACTCTTCTTTGCACCCTTTCCACAGCTTCTTTATCCACTTGGAACCCGGAAGACCAAATCTACACACAATAATCCAGGTGTGGTCTTATCAAAGCCTTATAAGGAGGCAAAATGGCTTCCTTATCTTCACATGTCAAGGTTCACTTTAACATTGCAATTATCCTCCGAGTTGTATTTGCAACTTTTGCTATATGACCTTTGAACTTTAAATTCCTATCCACCAATACACCAAGACCCCTTGCCGCTTCAGTTTCTTGTAGCATAACCCCGCTAATATAATATGCCACTGGACTCTAATCATGCCAAAGTGCATAACTTTACACTTACTAACATTAAATTGACAGCCATTTTCGTTTGCCCAAATTTCCAGTCTATTCAAATCATTTTGTAATTTCTGAATATCAGCAATAACAAATCATCAGCAAACAATTGCACATCTGATGTTAGATCCTTCCTGATGTCATTAGCGTATAGATAAAATAATGCCTAAGGAATGAACCCCTGAGGTACACCACAGGTCACCAAAAATATGGCAGATTCACACTCACTGTATACCACTTTTTGATACCTGTCAACCATCCCCTGATCCAACTCAAGAGTTTATATTCCAATCCCATATTCTCCAGTTTATGCAATATGCCTTTGGTGTGGTATCTTATCAAATGCCTTAGAAAAATCCGACATTATCATAGCGTATTCATTCCCTTTATCCAACTCAGTCATAACTGTTATAAAATATGAGCAAATTGCTAAAACATGACCTTACTTTAGTAAACCCATGCCATTCCTTGTGGAGTGTAGCATGTTTGTCTACCCATTTCTTATGCAAGTTCTTATCAACGTCTCTAAATTCTTCACTACCACACCAGAGATACTGACAGGTCGGTAGTTAGACACATCAGTTTTTGCACCACCCCTTGTACAATGGAACTATCATACATTCCCGAGCTGAAACTCAAGTTATACAAACATGTGAAAGGCATAGCCAATTCAGCTGAACATTCCTGTAGCAAATGGGCTGACATTCCATCTGTTCCTATATACAAATTCTTATCCAGGTTATGCAACAGCTCTTCAACTTCATTTTCATGAACCTCTAACTATTCAAGTAATGTAGCAGTAGCACTGTGCACCTTGTTACATACACTTGGTTGATATATCTTAGCAAAGTGAACACTGATTAATTGAACAATCTCATTAGCTTCCAACACTCAAGTACCATCTGCATTCAATGAAGTTATTCTTCTATATTCATTTTTTCTTTTACTTGCAGCATAACGATAAAATTCTTTTGGGCTTTTAGCTTGCATGGCCAATTTCTTTTCATACTGTGATTTAGCTTTCCTCATAATACTTGTTACTTTTCTGGCCTGAGCTTTATATATAACTCCTCTCACTCTTATTCTTATGATATTCTTTCCACATCATCTTGTGGATTTCTTGCTTAATAAGGTTGGACATCCATTTCACTCCCAACCTATTTTTTCTTCGAACACTAGGGATACATTCAGATACTGCCTCATTTAAGCACTTTTTCAAAGATTCCCAGGCATTACTGACATTTTTCCCATTCAGTAACTGATACCATGGGATCAAAGATAGTATTCTCCTAAGTTGATCATAATTTCCAGCTTTGTAGTTCAGCATGTAACCTGTTTTAATCAGAGCATCAATACAATTAGATACTTCCCAAGAAAGTACAGCATGATCACTGTCACCAATTGGTGGTAAAATAGCCATATTCTTGATAGAGACCCCTTCTGATGTTATGAGCAAATCCAACACTCTTTGACCTCAAGTTTCTTCTTTCATATGCTGCTTGAGAAAGTTGTCTCTCAACAATTCAATAAATTCCTCTTTTTTCTTATCATGAGATCTCTCTTCTACCCAATCAATGTTTGGAAAATTAGTCACCCATAATGACCATTCGTTTGGTACCCATACGGCTAAATTGGCGATGCATATCTTTGTCCCTGCAACCGAGCCACCAGGTCTGTAGCAACACCCCACCATATATTTCATTCTGTTAACCACTTCACACCAGATAGACTCAAACTCACAGCTACATGGGACATTGTTACCATCATTGTTTTCTTGTGTTTTTACCAGTGGCGGCTTGTACATAAGCACTGCGACACTGCAGCATCCCCAAGGAAAAAACGAAAAAATTAAATTTTGTTCGTGTTTATAAATAATAACAATGCTTAGAACATTATATAAAGCAATAAAACATGTTAAAGGTTACAGCTTATGTTTCAACATTGATTGAATAGTTGATAATTGGAATTGTTCGATTAATGCTTTAGATTACGAAACAAATGCACTGTGATCTAACAAAGTGTAGGAATTATCATGTTCGGTCAGTTGCGGCTAGACTCGCCGATATTTGTTTGCACTTGTCACTGCACATAATAAGTGCAAATGAATATTGGCTAGTCTCAAAATTTTAAGTATGTAAATTTGCATAATCTCGAATATGTAAATTTACTTATTAATAAATTGGTTACTGAAAAATTAAGGGGATAAAAATCCCTTATTGTTCTTCAGCCAGTATGAGAAACTCTAAGATCGAGAACTATGATCTAAGAGTTTCATGCCGAAGAACTATTGGCGAATCCAAGCATAAGTGACCACCTGGAAGTCATCCACTTACGCTTGGATTCGCCGATAGTTCTTCGGCATGAAACTCTTAGATCGTAGTTCTCGATCTTAGAGTTTCTCATACTGGTTGAAAAACAATAAGGGATTTTTATCCCCTTAATTTAATTAACTTCGCCAGAAAAAATAGCCGTTTGGCTTTTCATCTCAAATTGGTTACTGATTAGGAAAAAATGATTTATTTTTCTTATTTTGTATATGCAGCATCCCCACTTAAAATTTTCATCGGCAGCCACTGGTTTCCACTCTAACTGGACTTAAGTCATCTGATATCATTAGTAACACTCCTCCTCCTCTCCTATCTCTTCTGTCATTCCTAAAAATAGTATATCAATTACACTCAATCCCACTTACCATATCTGATTCTGATAGTCAGGTTTCACCAATGCCAACAATCTTAGACCACATTGTATTCAATAAAGCAACGAACTCAACCCCTTTGTTTTCTAATGCTCCTGGCATTTGTGTATAGACATAATAAATTACCACCTAGCCTTTCTTATAATTAGATGCAATCTATAATAAGCCAAAAGGCTATTTTACCTGCGACATAAGTTAAGTTAAAGGGAGATGGTAAATCCCGTTAGTAAATCTTGGATCAATGGATTTCGATCCGAGTTTCGTACGTGGCTATAAAATAAAACGGGATTTACCATCTCCCTTTAACTTAGATGCAATCAATTTGGTCTTGTTCTAGAATTTTCTCTTTTCCCTCTCCAGACATACTTAAAACGTCCGAACCCAAAGCATATTTTTCCACCCCTTAGCCACATACATAACCTTGTTCGAAGACATTCATATCTTTACCATGTTTGCATACCATAGCTGAACTTTCACACACATTTTTCCCATTCCTCCCTTGATGATCTAGTTTCCCTGACTCTCTGCATTAGGTCTCATACCAAGAAGTAATTTCCAGGCATCTGATGCCAAATGAATTCAAGTGCAGGCCATCCTTCTTATACAAGTCTTTTCTGCCATCAAACACACTCCACACATCTAAAAACTCACATCCATATCTTCTACATAGCCTGCACGTGAAATCATTTCCTAACATTGTCCTCCTTCTTAACTCAGTACTGTGATATCTGGGTAGTAATCCAACAATTTTTACTCCTCACATTTCTTTCTCGTTTCTTCCAACAGACCTTTCATATCTTCTCTCATACTATATTTGTCATTATTTAAATTATTTGTACCTACCAGAACTACCATCTCTTTTACTTTTCTGTTTTGGTTTTCAATTACGTTTCTCTTTTTTTTTTCAATTTTTGCTCCCGGGAAACTAGAAGTGGTGACTCCCTCAACAAGCACAAATTTTAAAATTGAGTCGTCATATCATGACCTCATTTTCCTTAGATTTTAGCTGACTTATCTTGTTGTTATTAATATTTTGACTACCAAGTTCAGTACTTTCCTGCCTGTTCTTGTTCTAATCCTTTTTCTTATCCTGTCTAAGTTTAGTCAAACGTTTTTCCACCTTTTCCAATTCCCTTGTAGATTTTCTAATGATTTCTTTTAATCGAGATATTTCTAATGTCAACTTATCCTCAGATAAATTATCATCATTACTACAGCAGTACTTTTGTTCATCAGGACAAACACCCTCCTCAGCAGCAACAACGTGTAACAAGTCAGAACACTGACTTGTTATGAGTTTTTGGTGCCATTTTTAAGAATAGTAGAAACTAATAATATTTCTGCAATTATATTATAAAATGCTATAGTACAATAACTACACGAAAAAGCTACAATAATATACTAAAATTACACAATTAAATCTAAGAAAACACTTAATAAATCAACAAAATTCACAAATCTTTCAAGAGCTCTCTAACAGTACGCCTTTTCACCTGATAGCCTCAACACCAGAAAATCAACTTTAATTTAACTAAATCTTGAAAACAATTATTTCTTAAATTGTTTCTACTCACATGAGATTTGCAGACAAAACTAAAGGAGTGAAGAATGCTTCTATGTCTTCACAAACACTTTATAAAAGTCATACAACTAATTTCAACCAAATTTGGAATATGGTTTGACAATTAAGGCCTTCTGGATTCAACCAAATCAGACAAAAGTAAAAGGAGGAGGGGTCCTTCACAGGCAACTCTGCAGGTCACATTATTCAACTGATACCAAGCAAATATAGAACACAGTTCTTTCTCGTTTCTAAAAATGAGAGACTATTTTTAGAATCTGCAGCAGCTCTCAGAAATCAACCAAATCTAAATAAATGTGGTTGCATTAAACTTCTGAAGATTTGGGAAACATTAATCATCAGATATCCCACCTTACATTCCAGGCCACCTACAAATGCCCATAGATGGTGCACCACCTAGATAGGACTTCAGTCACCCTCATGGTTGGCTTAGTATTGTGTGGTATTTGTTATATGTTACATTAGTTTTTTTGCAATCCCTGAAGATGTCTCAGTGACTGAGATGAAATATAGGAAGTATTAAATTCTGTTTTAATCCTTTCTGAGTGCTGTATATAATCCATTAAGCCTCCAACATGATCTCACAGCACTCTTCTTTCTCATCTGAATCTTGCACTATACAATATAAATCAATATTCTATGAATATCAGCTTCTTTAATTTAAATTCTGATTTCCACACCACTTTCTCTAGTGGAGTTTTTATAACCTTGTTAATTAAAAAGCTCAAAAATATCAATTTTGTCACATACTTAAAAAAAGAATCTTTTCATCCAGTTTTACTTTTTGACAACCAAATCTGTGGACAAGATGAGATTTTTCTTCTTGGAATTGGCTACATAGCGATCCCAAGAAGAAAGATGGAAGAATGATGCCACGTTGTACCCTTAAATTGGAAAAGACCTAAGTTCGGTTCTCATCATGCCAGGAGGAATCTTTACATGGGTTTTTTTCCAACTGAAGGTGAGTTTACTGATCTCATACAGAGGTAGCAGGATTTTTTTTGTCCCAGAAACTCAGGTTTTTTTATCCTACATACAGACAAATCAGCCTTCAGAACACATACAATTTACAGACAAAAAAAAAAAAAATACTAGTGATTAGGCAGTGGATGGCATTGGTGTAGATGATGATAGTAGTGGCTGTTTGGTATAGTTGGTGGTTTAAGTGGTAGAGAAAAGAAGTTGTAGAGTAGGTGCCCTCCCTCAATGAGTCTTTGGACTCTTTCGAGGTGGCACGAAATAATAACTCAAGCATCCAGCTATTCTTGGCATAAACATATTACAAACAACACCTCCTCAGCATCCAAGAAATTAGATTTTCTCTTTGCTCAATGCTTCATCTTACCTCTAAAGAGCTATTACTTCTATATTCTTCAACAGCTTAATGACTCATTTAAATCTAATGTTATCATCTAATGATAACATTAGATTTAATGTTATAGGTGGAGAAACACCAGGTTTCTCCACCTATCTATCACAGGTTGCATCTCAAGTAGAATGCTCATCTAGTTGCATGGATCTAACCAACCAACCTATTAGTGAGTAGTATAGGCTGTTGATAGTGGTCTTCTGTTTTGTGCTGTTAGTTTGACTGTTTGGTAGTCAAACACTCTTGACTTTTATTTTCTCATTCATATTTCACTTGTCATTCTCTCCTATCACACTATTTGTCTCCCGACATTCATTTCTCGTCCCTGATGAAACTAGGCCAGTTATCAAAATATCTATTTTATCGAATTCCTCCCATTCCCTGCATTTTGCGCATATATGCACTCCCCCTTCTCTCACCCACCACATATCCAACTCCTGGGACACATACATGTCGCAAGCACTGCATGCCACAAAGTCCTTTATTATGTTACATATAATAGAGTTCTTCAATGGCAGAGGACTTGGTGACACGCCATTTGTGATTGCAGCTGCGGCTGCATTCATTCCTTACTGCCGAGGAACTACTAAACTAAACGCCTAAATATATATAAACGCTATATATATATATATATATAAATGCTATACTCAACTATACTAAATAGTGTAAATACTTAAATTTAAGTAATCAATAATTAAGTGACTAATTAAAGGTAAAGATTAACATAAGCAGGGAATGCTAACAATAGTTCTTTTGTCTTTAGTTTCAAATCTTATAATCTCGCACTCAATATATAGTCTAACTGGCCCAGTCGTCAAATAAATAAATTTGTTACACTATAGAACATGAGAAAATAAAGATCTAGTAGAAATAAAAAAATGGTAGCAGTCGACCATTCACAACAATTCACAACGTTTTAAGTAAAGAACAACAAAGACAAAAGCAGAATTGAGAAAAACGTAATAGAAAATATAACAGTATCTCTTCAGGGTATGGCTCCCACTGATGTGGTTTTCGCAGATGTGGGATCTACTGAAGTGATTTTGATCACTGCATTCCATTGGATATTTGCTTATAGTATTGATTCTACTGACACAGCCCTTATTGGATCATCATATGACCTCCATGGAGTCAAAGGACTCACTTCAGGAGGTCAATACTCTCTTATGCCAAAGCTCGAGCTCTGCATTTAACCCATTCACAGTTTCTGCACTTTCAAGCAATGCATTCCACTCACAAATCGCTCTCCATGCAAAGAACCTGCTTCTCACTCTCCTGCTCACACCCTCCTTATACAGTTTCCATGGATGGCCTTTAGTTCTACCCTTGCCTCCCTCTACTCTATGAAATATCTTCTCCACAAGTTAAACAATAATGGCCCCAAAGCAAATCCCAGAGGCACTCCACCAGTGACCTTCCTCTTTTGGGATACCACTCCTCCATATACAACCTGCTGATATCTGTCCTTCAGCCAATCAGCTATCCAACTTACTAGTATGTTATCTAATCTCATCTGTTTCAGTTTAGCTAATAGCTTATCATGTGGCAGTCTATCAAATGCCTTTGAAAAATCCAAGTACATTATTATTATTAGACACCTCCAGGGAGTCCAAAGACTCATCGAGGGAGAGTGTGCTAACAGCATCGAACGATTGGTCCCCTTCCAACTACTAACCACATATGCATCTCCTTTATCAAGTGAGTTTGTCACCTTGTAATATATAAGAAGATTGCCAAAACTGCTTAACAAACCCATGCTGACCATTATCAACACACTTCTGAATCCAAGTCCTCACCAACTTCTCTAATACCTTAACAACTCCAGACACACAGACTAGCATATAATTTGTAGCATTAGTCTTATTCTTCCCTTTGTGAAGTGGAATAATTTTCCCCACCTTCCACTCCCTAGAGACTCACCCTGTTGCAAGACTCATGTTAAATAGTTTCACCAAAAGTGCCTCCATAGGTCATTCCCTCAAGACACATGCCGATACTTTCAAATCCTAATTTCGCCTTATTAACATCAAATATGCTTAATTCCTCGTATATTTCCTGCTCATTTACCATCAGTCTCTCCTTTGCCATACATTCTCCAGTTTCTCCTGATGTTGCCTTCATGAAGATGAAATACACTGATAAACTGATCAGTGAATAATTCAACTATATCCTCACACCAGTTACCAATCTACCGATGTTATCAACTGGCATCAACCTCCCATAGTCATTTTTCCTTCTACTTGCCACATACTGAAAGAAACCACTAGGATTTTTCTTAGCTTGATTGGCTAATTTCTTCTCATACTCCACTTTTCGCTGCCTTTACCAACTGAATTACCTTCCAAGCCTACTCTTTATGCAGCTATCATTACCATCATTTAGTTTGTGTTTCCTCCACTGCACCCTTTTCTTCCAGATTTTACACTTAATCCCTTCATTCAACCATTTTATTCCTATCTTGTTTAGCCTTTTCACCTTTGGAATACACTCACACATTGCTGCTGTTAAATAGCTCTTGATCAATGCCATGCACCATTTATATCCTTCCTATTACATTTCTCTTTCTATGCTACAGCTCCCACTTGTTTCCTAAGCTTTCCATAATCACCAGCCTTGTAGTTCCACATATATCCCTTCTTTATAGAAGTTCTCATGTGACTGGCTGCAACCTATGTGATCACTTCATGGTCACTGTCCAATCAGGGGAAGATTAGGCACTCCATTCACAATTACATCCTCTGATGATATAACCAGATCTAAGACTCTAACCCTCGTGTGCCCACTGTTACATACCACCTAAGATTGTTGTCCATTAAGAACTGAAGAAATTCATTCTCCTTATTCCTTGGGAGATGAGCAGTTTGTGATAGAGTTTGCTTATCACTGAGTATCTTAAGTGATCAAGAGTTAATGAGTTAAAATGATCCTTTAGGTCATTCATTGAGGTTTAAGTAATCTGAGGGATTGACTAGTTTTTTCCAGAGGAAAACCAAAAACGTATCAGTGGACTGATATAGTCAGAAGTGTATAATGTCAACTTATCACACAGTCCTATCCATAGTATCTTGTGCATCCTTGAGAGTACCTGCCAAGAATTTGATGAGATTAAGTTTCTTACAAAGGAATTTCAAGAAATATAAATTTTCATTAGTTTGCACAGGCTAGGCTTGGTAAAAGATTATTTCCTATTTTGCATATATTCCAACAATTAACAAGGTATTTAAAATTCTGTCTTTGTCTCTGGACCACCTTTAGTATTGCAATGCATGATGCTAAAGTTCTGCGACAGCACTGTATTTCATGTGGGTACTTCTTAGCCTTTATCCCACTTTCACTCTTTTAGGCATATTCCTCTAGAAGGGTAGAAAGTGATATAGAATGGAAACAAGTTTCCAATTTCTGATAATAGGAGTCAGGTATATTTGGGCTATTTTTTGTTCAACATGACACTATCCATGTGTTGGTGGATAATGTCTGCTATCCACATTTCAGTTTGTTGCAAAGTTGTCTACTGAATTGAAAATGAGAATTTATACAGGACAGTTAGAAACTTAGCAAATTTTGCTCAAACCATTTCACAATAGTCACTGCAGTATGACGACTGCTGTGTTGAAGGGGTCTCCATAAAACTGTTAAAATGTATGAATCATTGCATTATTCAGAAGTGTTGCCTCTGTCAGCATTCAAGGTACTACAACCAAAAAAAAAAAAAAAGACTGGGTCTATACTGAGAAACAACTCCAAACGATTACCTTTGTCACCAAACAAACTTCACAGTTGGGATATTATATTCACTGTTCTCAGTCATTTTCTACTTCCTGCTTTACTCTCCAATTGAAAGGTATAGTGGAGTTGCTGTTCTATATTATGAAATTCCATTGCTTTATAGATCAGTCAAAGTTCTTTATGCTGGTGTAGTCTTCATTTAATATTTGGCTTATACACAGCTACCCTTCCACAGAAACAAACTGTATGGCTGTTTACAGAGTGTTCTAATACTAACTTGAACTCTTGTAAACTGAACTCCTGGTTGATCATTTCCACACATAACTGCCAAGGTTTCCATATCATGAAACCAGAGTTTTCCTCTGCATTTCATGACTAAGGAGGTGAAATACCTTTGCATTTCTATCACATTACCAGAATTGCTGCATGCAATTTTAGATGAACAATCTTTTATGTTGTCACAAAAACAGACATCAAAAGAGGGGTGTTAACTAGGAGCCTAAGTTCTCCACATACCATTCACAGTACACAAATATAGGGTGTTACTGTGTTAACACAGATCAGCAACTTTTCTCCTGTACACGAGATATCAAGAAAGGTATGCGATTAATGTAAACAAGTCATGTTATTAACTATTTTATTATTCATAGCCTGTGCAAAAACACATAAATTTATAGATAGATTGTGTTTTCTGTCTGATGTAAGAAAGTGACAAAATTTTGTTAACTTTGGGTAGGCATGAACACAGTGCTGTTGGGTGTACTATTGTGTTACTTTCATTTTTAAATTTATGTGCTAATACGAGGGTGGTCTGAAAAGTTCTCAGCCTCGACCATAGATGGCAACACTATTGGCAAGATTTTTTTTTTCTAAGTTGGTACATCTGTAATAAGCCTCCATGTGAAATTGCAAGTCATTCTATCAAGCAGTTTGCTTTATACAGCTGTCTGAAGCAAAAGTGTTGTCTGTATCCTTTGAAAGGGATAAAATTTAGTATCGTGTGGTTATAAAATTCTTTGTAAAAGAAGGTTTAACACCAAAAGAAATTCATTCAAAGTTCAATAAAAAGTTTATGCTCACTCTTCTCCTTCGTTTTTGGCAATTAAGAAATGGGATGCCAAGTTTAAACATGGCTGTACCAGTCTTGAAGATGATCGCGAAGGAAGTCCAAAAAAGTGTAACAACACCAGAAATCATTGATCAAGTGCACGATATGGTAATAGATGACCGGCGAGTCAAAGTGTGTGAAATTGCTGAGACTATAGGCATTTCAAAAGAACGTGTAGAATATATTTTGCATGAAGAATTGCATACGAAAAGGCTTTGCGCAAGACGGGTGCCACGCTTGCTCACAGCAGATCAAAAACGAACTCGCATGAAAAATCTCTGAACAGTGCTTGGAGCGTTTTAACAAGAATAAAACTGATTTTGTGCATCGATTTATTACTATGGATGAGACTTGGATTCACTATTACACACCAGAATCCAAACAGCAAAACAGTGGACAGAACTCGGTTGTTCAGCGCCAAAGAAGACAAAGTTGGTTCCATCAGCAGGAAAGGTCATGGCATCGGTGTTTTGGGATGCTAAAGGCATTTTGTTTATTAATCATCTTAAAAAGGGTAAAATAATAACTGGGGAATATTATTCCAATCTTTTAAGCAGACTAGCGAAAAAATTTGTGAAAAAAGACCCGGTTTGAAGAAGAAAAAAAAATCATCTTTCGTCAGGACAATGCACCTGCTGACAAAAGTGTTTTGGCAATGGGAAAATTAAAGAATCTGCATTATGGATTGTGACGTCCACCCTATTCCCCAGATTTGGCTCCCTCTGGCTTCTATCTCTTCCCAATACTAAAATTCTTCCTTGTTGGTCAGCGTTTTTCTTCGAATCAACAGGTGATTGCAGCTGTAGAGAGGTATTTTGCAGATCTTACTGTGAACCACTACAGGGATGGGATAATGGTGCTGGAGCATTGCTGGAATAAATGTATTAGTCTTAAGGGAGATTATGTTGAAAGATAAAAATAATTTTGAAATTATAAATTAGTTTTTTTATAGTTAGGCCAAGAACTTTTCAGACCACCCTATGTCTAAAGTGCTAATATGCTAATTTTACTAAGTTTAATAAAGTTAGTTTATGAGTGGTAAATAAGCCAGGTGCACTGTTAAGGTTCTTGACACCTACATTTGTTATACAGCTGGGGGTATTTTCATCTCTGAAGTGGTATTATGCAAATTTTACTGACTTTAAAAGATTAATTCTTGAAGGCGACAGGCTAGAGGTGTTGGATAATATAGTGGTAGTTCTTAATCACAAAATACCCACAACACAAATGTGCCCAAAGCTGATATCACTAAGTTTAAACGGCCAGGTTTGTGGTTTGTTTTTAAGGGAAAAAGGCCAGAGGTGTTGGTTGGTATAGTGGTGGTGATGGGTTCTTGGTAAGGGCAATTTCTTTTTTTTTTTTTTAATACTGTATATATGTCACTGGTTGTTTTAATGTTTATAATGTTAATATATTTCATTTTTCTTCTCTTTTGTCTCTAACCACCATTTCACTCCTCTCCATGTCTGGATATTATCTCCATCTTTTGCTCTGTCTACCCCTTTTCCTTTTCCCCTCTCTTGGTTGCCATTCTGTTATCAACCTTGTCCACCTATCGTCTCTCACAGGCCTGGCGTGAGGCAGGAGCAAAATGGGTGAATGCCACAGGCAGAAAAGTAAAAGGGTGAAAAACTTAGAGTTTATGTTACAATTATACTGGAGGGAGAAAAAATTAAAAAAAAAAATATTAAATTTATATATACATATTTATAAAGATAATTACATTTTATTCTAATTATATAAACTCCAAATAATTATTTTTATTTTGATAATCCCTGGGACCAGTACCGTCGACAGGGTGTAGTATAGAGGCAGCCTGCCTCATAGCGCTGCTTAACACTCGGGCGCTCGCATCTGATCTGACAGATACATGCTAATTGTTAACATGAATATTCTTTAACCTATCTATTGTATAGGTTGAAAGTCATGAGTAGCTGCGTGTGAGTATATTAAGAGTGCTATTTTGCACTTTTGTTGCTGTCAGTTTGGTTTAACATGTGTTATGCAAAGATTTGTGATATTTGACACTGCAGAAGTCCTGGCAGATCTGATAGATACTTCTTAATTGACATAGATATTTTATTGTATATGTTGAAGGTCATGACTAGCTGTGTGTACGCATGTTGAGTGAAATTCCACACTTTTTTTTTTGCTATTGGTTTGGTTGAACAGGGTTTTTTTTGTAAAGGTTTGTGATATTTGATAGTAAATTGTATCTGAGAGATACCGCGAGCTGTCAGTATAGCTCATAAATATAAATGGTCAGATTATTCATATGCTGAACAACAATGTGAAAATACGGCGCAGAATATTTATTAGAAATCTCGTAATGCAGTTAGTGTCAGAACAAATAAAAAGGTGTTCAGAAATCTCTACAGGTGAGAATAGGCCTTTATACCTGAAACTTCATCAATTTCAGACACAATTTGAAGGAAATTCTAATGACAACATAGATACGGCTCCCTCGACAAAAAGAAAAAGATGTTTTATGTGCTATGCATCCAAAATGAGTCGCTTATCAAAATATTTTTGCAAGCATTGTAAAAAGTATTATGCTTTCAGCATAGCAATATTGTTTGCGATGACTGTTATGACAGTTTTGTAAATCCAACTATTGAAGATTCTGATTAATTAATGTTAAATGCATTTGTTTAGTTTTATTTTCTTTCATTATCACTGTTTGCGTTATTTTGTAACAAAAATTTTTATTCTTTATATTTCTTTGTTTCAATAATTTCTAGATTGTAACTGAAAATAAATAAACCATCATGTAATACTGAGATAGAGAGCCAAAGGCTTATTTATCATACATGTCCTCTAGAACAGTGCATCCCAAACTGTGGGCTGCGGTCCCCTTGGGGGCTGCAAGTTTTGTTGAGGGATCTGTGAAATAATGAAAACAAATTTTAAATGTTTTAAGATTCATATAAGTTTCATTTCAAAGGTATTGATAAGAAGCACAAAAAAAGCTTACAAATGCAAAATCTTGAATATAAATTGTATTGAATATAAATACAATAAATATTATAATAATATATGTCTGTATTGCAATTTTTTTTACCGATGGGAGGGCCATGAAATATTTTAATTTTTCCAAGGGGGGGGGCTTTACATCCATAAGTTTGAGAAGCACTGCTCTAGAAGATGTGCTTTCCATTTATGGAAAATACTAAGAAAAGTGGTCTGGGGCTTGCTCAACCTTTACTACGAGTTGCCCATGAGGCACTACTTATGCTTGCATTCGCCAAAACTTTTAGTTTTTATATATTTGGCACGAAACTCTTGTAGTTTCTATATTCGGCTATGAAATAATGTTGGATTCAATATTCACTTAATTTGTACCATCATGTATTATATTTGCAGTGTTTCTGCTTTATGTTTTTTGCATTTTAGCACATACTAGTAATGAATGTATCTCTCAGATATACCGCATCATATGCTGCAAAATTACTGCTGTGAGCTCCTGAGTGTTAATAAGGGCACTTGTTCAGCCGTATTACGGCAACAATATTTTACAAAAATACAGAATTTAGTTTACAATAAAAAAAAAGGTCCCATTTCTTATTGACAGTTAAATATGTGCTTATTATATTTTATTAATAAAAATATGATAGTCATACATACTAAAACTAAACATTTTAGAATCCACTTATTAGATACTGAAGGAAACAACTCATAAAGTATAATATGATGTGAAACTCAAACTTTTATAGTATATATATATATATATATATTAAATTATATTATGCATGAATTCTCTTCGCTCCATGCAGTAAACAATATACTCTCCACAACAGCAACTATATTGCAGAAACATGAAAAACAATTACTTTTATTATGTCACTAAATAAGGTTCACAGACATCTGTAGACTTGGTAATATATTTCTCAACAAATATACTGCACCAATCATATGCACTTCTTAATAGCTGCTTTTTCTCTATTGGCCTACAATCGTGCATATCTTTCACTTCTCATTAGTAATTTGTCAAGGATTGTTCATTACGTATCTCAAGTCTTAAATTACTGGTAATTTTTGCTTGATATAATGGGAAATTGATATAAAGATGACTCTATTTGAGTAGATAATTTTGACGTTGCGCACAAGGAAATGCTCTTGAGGACAGAAGAGGTGATGGAGAATAGAAGCTGCTTGGTAAGTCATACCCATTTTCAGTTTTTTTTTTCTGAAAACTTTAGTTTCCGAAAATCCCATTATCTCACACCACGATTTTTTAGCTTTAATTTTGAAAAAAGTGCAAGTTATATTCGAGTAAATATGGTAATTTTTTTAGCTTTCGAATTCTTAAGTATGGATCATTCGTTAAATACTGGATTTATAAACCGCACAAAAGAGAGCAATATAGCAGATATAGAAATAAGCAATTTCACTCCTCTCATTGATGATAAATTATTTATATTAAGAAAAAATGTGTAGTATCTTTACAAATTTTGTTCTATTAAAAATAAATAATTTTTTTTTGTTTAAATGTACATCTAAATTAAAATAAAACAGACATTTACAATGAAATATATTTTTATTTATTATTATTATTTTGATAAGGTACTTGGTAATAATGAAAATTAAAGAAGGGGTACACAGATATCTGAAGTTTCGGAAACTGATCTATCCAAATATTTAGTCTGAAACATAGGTGTATATTAAGCTGTTCATTTTCTTAAATTCTGCTTCAAATTTGGATAGACAAAACAGCATGATATGCACTTACATTTTTTTCAGCGTCATTTCAATTTTGAATGTGAAACATATTGAGTGTATTGTGTATTCTGTGTTTAAGTGACTTTTGACAATTTTTGACTTTGTTTTTAATTGTGTACTTATTTTTGATTTTTGATAGACAAATAAAATTTTAAAGATAATAGTTTATAAATTATAAACATATTAATCAGGGGCGCATTTTGCTAAAATGCTAAAATGTCAAAATGCCAAAATTTCAAATTATTGTATAAATTAATTATTTATAGTAAAAATCTGTAGAAGGCAACTGTTTTAAATCGATTTTTTAAAATAAGATTTAATTGTTTTAAAATTCTTAAAAATAATAAATTAGCTCAAAATTAATAATTAATAGAAATAGAATAATTTATCAATAGGAAATTTATTGTCATTTAGATCAGTAATTTGAAAAAGTTATCAGGAGCTACTTTTCTCAAAAGGAAAAGAGAAGAGGAAGAACAAATAAAGAAAGCAGCAAGCGAAGGAGATTTGGAATTTGTGTGAGCAAGGTGTGCTCACCTTGTTCATACAAAGGGAGTCAGAAGCAGGTTTATTGCATCGAGAGTGGTGAGCGCAGGGACAGTAAATATATTTAAGGCCCAGTATGATAAGCTATGTGTATAATAGTAGGCTTCCAAAAATATGTCTTTGACTCCATGAAGGTTTTTATAATAATAATAATTATTATTATAAATCTTTCACATATCCGCAAAGTTTTCTTACATGCCAGTTTGCTCTCCCTGTATTAATGTGTACTATATTATTAGTTTGCTGAATGAATTTTGTTACCTCGTATTTATGAAGGTAAGTTTGTAGTTAAATATGTGATTTATCTTAGTAATGATTTTTTAAATAAATTATTCATTTCATTTTCTTTGTCGCTATAGCCGTGTTCTTTTTAACTTGTTATTTTACGAACTCTTGCATATATTTGAAATTGTGCCTATTGACTACTATATTGAGTTTTACATTAATATTAAACAAGGTAATTTTTAATTTTATTTTGCTAATTTATTTGTTTTCTTAATGCAGTAAAATCGGATAAAAATTATTTTGTAAAGGGGCTGACTTGGCAAATGACGATTCAATTCTATTTTTACTTTGTTTTGGGCCCATACTTTATGAAAAAATAAAGTTTTTTATGATTACAGAAACAGACAAACATGGCAGACCAGAGAAAGAAAATGAAAACCCTTTCTGGTCATCAATACAGAAAAAGACAAGCAGAACGAGAAGTTGTTTGTTTTCTTATTTCTTCATTCTATACATGATTTTCAGCATTCTTCCTACATGACCAGCGTATCTCCATTTTGAATTTTTTTTTATCACTTCTATTATATCTCTCACTCCTGTTTGTTTTCTTATTTCTTCATTCCTAATTTTATACTTTAATGATTTTCAGCATTCTCCTTTCCAGTTCTCCCTGTGCTATCTTCACATTGCTTCTCTGTTAAGCACCATGTTTCGCTATCATATGTAAACACTGGTGTCACACAGCTGTTGAATATTTTCCTTTTTAAACACAATGGTAGTTCTATTATATGTTATTTCAGTATATTAAGGACTTCATTACCTTGAATGATTCTTGTGTAGATTTCTTTACTTTCTCTTTCTTTAAAACTTACTGTTTGTCCGAGATAGATATATTCATCTGCTTAATCTAGTTCTTTTTTTTTTTGCCTATAGTTATTTTGTCCTCTTCATATCTGCCGGCCTGGTTGGCCAAGTGGTTAGTGTATCTGTTCTCCAGCCAAAAGGCTGTGGATTCAAATCCTGCTGTGGGCATGGATGTTTGTGATGGTCTGTGAAAATACTAGTGATGTGGTGGGTGGTATATGATGATGATGATGATGATAGTTGCAGTTCATTGTAGTTGGTGGAGACAGAGTTGTAAAATAGGTGCCCTCCCTCGATGAATATATGGATTCATAATAATAATATTCTTTTGTCATATACTTTGTTTTTTCGATATTTATTTTAAGTCCCATTTTTAGGGTTTCCCACCATAGTTAATTCGTCATAGATTGTAGTTCTTTAACCTTTGCGATGAGTACTATATCATCAGCAAATCTTAAATGTTTGAGGGGTTTCCTATTTATATTAATTCCTTTTGCTCCCCAATTTAGTTTTTTAAATATTTCTTCCAGTGTTGCACTGAATAGTTGGGTAAAAGTGAATCTCCCTGTCTTATCCACTCTGTATTCAAAATAGTTTTCCTGTGTTTTCTAGTTTTATTGTCACTGTTGCTTTTTCATATAGTTTATTTATTAGCCTAACATATTTCTTTTCTATATTCGGTTTTTCCAATGCTTCTATCGTTTCATCTTGAAATATGGAGTTAAAGGATTTTGTGTAATCTATAAACATCATATGAAGGTCTATTTGATATTCATTCGTTTTTTGTATTAATTGGTTTATAGTATGAATATGGTCTATCGTAGAAATATTTTTCTAAAACCAGCTTACTCTACAGGTTGAGCTTCATTCAACTTTATCATGAATTTATTTAGCAATGTTTTTGAAAACAGTTTATATACTTGTGTAATAGGCTTATTGGTCTGTAATTATTTCTTCTTTATTTCCTTCTTGGTGAATTGAGACCATAATTGCATTATTCCAATGTTCAGGTTTTTTTTTTTGTTGTTTGATGATGTCATTAAATAACAAATTCAGTTCTTTCCATAATATCCTACCTCCTGCTTTTAAATGTTCAGCCTGTATTCCATCTTCACCTGGGCTTTTGTTAAATTTCATTCCTGAAATTACTTTTTCCATCATTATTTTTGGTATCATCTCAGCTTCATTTTTAGTGGGTTCAAGATATATATATCTTCATACATCTTGCTATAAAAGTCTTCACTTATATTCATTATTTCTTTTCTTTCAAACTTTATCTCTTGTTTTTATTTTTGAGACATGTAATTCAGTTCTTTCCCTTATTAGTTTCCTTACTTATCACTTTCAATGATCTATAATTTCTTTTACTTTGTTGATGTTATGGCTTCTAATATCGTTTCTTATTTCTCTTCACATTAGTTATTTTCTAAATTCAATAAACTCTATTCCTTTCCTAGTACCTTTATGTCTTTTCCTTCTCAATTCTTTTCTTTTCTTAATTAAGTCTGGTATTTTGACTTAATCTATTAGTTCTTACTTTACTTTTTTTGCCATGCTTTTATCATTTCCATATTAAATTTCACTACTGATGATATGTTTTCCATTCTTTGTGCAGAGTTTAGATGTTCTTCTTCATTTGAAACAAGTTTCTCTGTCAAAATATATTCAAATTTTTTGTACTATGTTCTAATTATTTCATTATCTATTTTGACAACAGGGATGCTTAAGGTAAAATCTGTATAACTAAGAAGAGACCTCCACATAGCCTTTAAAGCAGTGTTTCTCAACCTTCTTTCATGTGTGCCCCATTTTTTAATATTAGTTTTTGTGGTACCCCCACCTTTCCCCCCTTGCAATTCTTGTGTTGAGATTCATGTTAGAGGTTTAATGAAATATTAACAGCACTGAGAAAGAATTAAAACTAATTTTAATACTTCCAATATTTCGTCTCCGTCAAAGAGACATCTTCGGGGATTACAAAAACTTTTTGTAACAACACACACACACAAATACAATACAAAGTGAATGCGCCTTCTATGGGCATTTGCAGATGGCCTGGGATGTAAAGAGGGATCTCTGATAATTAAAGTTTCCCAAATTTTGGGAAGTTTAATGCAACCGTATTTGTTTAAATTAGGTTGATTCCTGAGTGCAGATGCAGATTCAAAGAATAGTCTTTCTTTTTTGAATTTATTATGGTGGAGCATGGTAGTTTTTTTTCCAGGAGATTCTGTGTGATGTATCCAAAACATGGTCTGCAAGGCCAGACTGACCATAATTGTTTGCAGATGTAAGAACTGCGTTCTTCTAACCGGATGGATGGATGCTGACCTGCCTGTTTGTCCGAAGTAGGCAAGTTTACAGGAACAAGGTACTCTATATACACTAGGCACTGAAAGAGGAGGGAGCTGGTCTTTAGTAAAGCGGATAAGGGTAGCAAGTTTACGGTTGGGCTTAAAAGCTGTATGGAGGTTGTACTTTTTTAATGATCTGGCTATTTTTTCTGAAGTACCACAAATGTAAGGAATAGTGATGGCATTTCTGAAGTCCTTCTGAAGAGATGGTCGGGGGAATGGGGAAGGACTTGATTATTTTTTTAATTTTGTAGTCATTATAGCCAATGGAAAGGAAGTTGTTGTGTATGTCTTTGAGTTCGGTTGACAGGGCAGTTTTACTGGAACAAAGATTGTGGGCCCTATTGGCCAGAGTTTTAATAATGCCATATTGCTGGGAGGGGGTGGTGGTGGTGGGAGAGTTTGTGAATGTATCTACCTGAATGAGTGAGTAGGTTTTCTATATATAGAGAAAGAAAGGATACCATTAGGAAGGCATGTTACTAAGGTGTCTAGGAAGGGTAAACTATTGTTATTTTCTTGAAAGTTTATTTTTTAAATTTAGTTTAATCCTTTATCCAAGTGTGTGCAAACAAAGTTTGTGCCTGAAAGTATCTTCAGGACTGGGGTAAAGTGGTACAACACTAGGCGACTCCTTGCAAAGGTGGAGCAAGCTACCAACACTCCTATCTCAGTATCTCCCATAATGCAAAACACATCTCCTTGTGGATATGTATAATATTATGCATTAAGGGAAGGGACACTACCCAGACTAGTTTCAACTTTTATTGAGGTCTCTTCAGTGGGAGCCAGACCCGAGTGGAGATACCAAGGCAGAAGTATTAGCAAGGTCATCTCCTCCTATAGGAGCTGCCAAATAGTGTGCCACCTTTTTATTAAATTACTCTGGATTTAGAGAAAGATGTTGAAAGTTTATTTTTCACTTGGTCAGACTATATTAAATTTAGTTTAATCCTTTATCCAAGTGTGTGCAAACAAAGTTTGCACCTGAAAGTATCTTTCCTTTCAGGGAAAAGGAAAGTAAAATTTCCTTTTCCATTGTAAACTGGATTCTTGGATGTAGACTATTGAGGTGACTGAGAAAGGAATCTGAAGAAAATCTTACTTTAAATAATAAAGATATATTAGTCAGCTTTGACATCATCTCTTTGTTTACAAATATTCCCCTATTTGACACCTTAACACTCTTAAAAAACGTTTTTCCTTCTGATATCTTAGAGCTCTTTTCCTTTACCATCAACTCTGGTTATTTCTCTTTGAAGAACAAAATCTACAGACAGATAGAGGGAACTGCTATGGGTTCCCCCTTCTCACCCCCTCTTGCCAATTATTACATGGAAAATTTTGAAAAACAAGCCATTGACTCTTCCCCTCTAAAACCTTCTATCTGGCTAAGATATGTAGATGATGTGTTTTCTATTTGGCCTCATGGCCCAGACACATTAGATTCCTTCCTCAGTCACCTCAATAGTCTACATCCAAGAATCCAGTTTATGATGGAAAAGTAAAATAACAATAGTTTATCCTTCCTAAACACCTTAGTAACACGCCTACCTAATGGTAACCTTTCTTTCCTTGTATATAGAAAACCTACTCATACAGGTAGACACATTCACAAACTCTCCCAGCAATATGGCATTATTAAAACTCTGACCAATAGGGCCCACAATCTTTGTTCCAGTAAAACTGCCCTGTCAACCGAACTCAAACACACACACAACAACTTCCTTTCCATTGGCTATAATGACTGCAAAATTAAAAAAATAATCAAGTCCTTCCCCATTCCCCCGACCATCTCTTCAGAAGGACTTCAGAAATGCCATCACTATTCCTTACATCTGTGGTACTTCAGAAAAAATAGCCAGATCATTAAAAAAGTACAACCTCCATACAGCTTTTAAGCCCCACCATAAACTTGCTACCTTTATCCGCTCCACTAAAGACCAGCTCCCTCCTCTTTCAGTGCCTAGTGTATATATATAGAGTACCTTGTTCCTGTAAACTTGTCTACTTCGGACAAACAGGGAAGTCAGCATCCATCCGGTTAGAAGAACACAGTTCTTACATGTGCAAACATGATTATGGTCAGTCTGGCCTTGCAGACCATGTTTTGGATACATCCTACAGAATCTCCTGGGAAAAAACTACCATGCTCCACCATAGTAAATTCAAAAAAGAAAGACTATTCTTTGAATCTGCATCTACACTCAGTAATCAACCTAATTTAAACAAATACGATTGCATTCAACTTCCCAAAATTTGGGAAACTTTAATTATCAGAGATTCCTCTTTACATCCCAGGCCACCTGCAAATGCCCATAGAGGGTGCACCACCTTGATAGGACTTTAGTTTCACTTCGTATTGTATTTGTGTGTGTGTTGTTACAAAAAGTTTTTGTAATCCCCAAAGATGTCTCTGTGACGGAGACGAAATATTGGAAGTATTAAAATTAGTTTTAATCCTTTCTCAGTGCTGTTAATATTCCATTAAACCTCTAACATGAATTCTTCACAGCACTTAAGCCTCAACACACGTATGTTGTGTTGAGATACTGACAAATGCATAAAAATTATCAAAACAAAAAAGAACTAGGAATTGAAATTTCTAAATATTCCTGCAAATTTAAATATGTCATCAAATCTTTCGAAAGTATAGATCTGGCATCACTGCACAGACTTGTATTTTGCAATGGATTATCAGCAGTTGAAGAGTTATTGTTTTGTAAAACAATAGAAAGAAGAACCACAGCACCTTAATTTCAAAATATTGGATGATTATATATGCAAGGCAAACATACAGTGGGAAAATTGCATTAGAATTTGCATTAATGGTGCTTGAGTTATGTCTGGAAAGTTTAAAAGTTTACAAGCCTATGTGAGGGAAAAATTCCCACAATGTATTTGGACACACTGCATGATTCATAGAGAAGCCTCTGCTGCAAAGGAAATGAGTTAACATGTGTTAACAACAGTTATAACAGTGGTGAATTATATAAGAATGAGACCCTTAAAATCAAGCTGTTTTCTGAACTTCGCAAAGACGTGGCTGGAACAGAACATTCAGCGTTATTATTTTACTGCGAGACAAAATAGTTATCACAGGGAAAATGTTAACAACATGTTTATGAATTAAGAGACGAAATAGCAATCTTCTTGAAAGGGGAAAATCATGAAGGACCAGACAAGTTTAGAGACCACTTATTTGTGATGAAATTGAGCTACTTGGCAGACATATTCGAGAAACTAAATATATTAAACCTGCAACTCCAAGGAAAAAATACACATATCTTAGAGATGAGTGACAAAATTAATGTTCTTTGTAAAAAACTAGAGTTATGGAACAAAAAGGTAAAGCAACAAAAATTAGAAATGTTTGCAAATGTGGATGAATTTATCAAAAGCTACAAGGCAGAAGAGCAACACATGAAAGTTTTATTGGCAACTATTGAAAATCATTTAATAATATCAACGAAGAATTGTAGAAACTATTTTATAACCAAAGACAATATAATGGCAATGCATGAGTGGGTTAGAAACCCATTTCAATTACCCCTGAAGATTTCTCAATTGAAGAAGAGGAACAATTTACAGACTTTCGTAAAGTGGCAAAATCAAAAGACAATTTGCATCTAAATTTTTGTGCAGGATAAAATTGAATTTCATACTGAAAAGAACATGTAAGAAAGTTTTAAAGCGAATAAAAGTTGAGCAGCTCTCAGATGTGAACTATAGACTAAAATACACAAACATTATTCAAGAAAAATGAAAGAGTTTGAAAACAGGAACCAAACCTTGAAGATGCAGTGGCAAGCCCTAAAGAAAACATTGATTGATTCAGCCAGAGTGGCATGTGGTGAGGTTGTCTGCAAGTTTATAAAAATTAAAACTCCATGGTAACACAGGACGTTGAACAGGCAGTGAAGAAAAAGAAGAAAGCATCAGATATCAAAAGTTCATGGCAAATAAGTCAGCTTGTGCTCTTAGAGAATACAAACACAAATGTAAGAAAGCTAAACAAAAGTCATGGGAAGACATTGGTGAGAACATAGAAAATAAATATCAGAAATGTGGCAAAATATTCTGGAGACTGTTGAAAGAGCTAAGAAATGGAGGAGAGAGTACTGTAAAAGGAATTAGAGATGATAAAGGTGACATGAAAACTGGAGAAAAAGATATCCTTGATGTATGGAATAATTAAATTGCTAAATGAAACAAGCAGTGACAGCACAGTGGGAAAAAACACCCAACAGGCATGCAATCAAGAATACATATCCATACTTGAAGTAGAAAGAGCAATCAAAAGCCTGAAATGTGGAAAGGCAGTAGGAGTAGATGGTATTCCACCAGAAATGCTCAAGTATGGAGGTATAAAAGTCTTGCAGTGGCTGCACTGCATAGTTCAGAAGGTCCAGATAGAGGGACGAATTCCAGATGATGGGAGTAGTAAAAACTCTCATAGTAGCTATATATAAGAAGGGAAATAATTACATAGGTATTTCCCTACTGAGTGTTCCTAGCAAGATTTATACAAGCATACTTGGGAAATCGTTGAGAAGGATTGTGGAAGGGAAGCTTACTGAAGAACAAGCTGGCTTTAGGCCAAATGGAGGCTGTTAGGATCAAATTTTCACTTTACGACCAACAGTTGAGAAATCGTCAGAATATAATAAAGATCTTTAAAGATACCAAGAAATTTTACACTTGGTTTTAATCCTTTTCCCAAGGAAGCAAAACAAAGTTTCAGACATGAAATATATTCACGTCTAAGCTACTTGTATATAGAGGCTAATGACTTCATATCACTTGCCTTAGTATGTATCCCATAATGCAAAGCACCCCCTCCCCTTTTTTTTGGGTATGTATAATGCAATGCATAATGGGAAGGCCACTACCCAGACTGGCTTCTACCTTTACTGAGGTCTCATCAGTGGGAGCTAGACCCAGGAGAGAGAGAGAGAGAGATACCAAAGTTGAAGCAATGTAGAAGTCATATATATCTCATATACAAGTAAACAAAAGGTGCTTGACCTTATTAATAAAAATCTCCGAATGAGAGAAAGATGTAGAAAGTTTTTTTACCTTGGGTGTATTATACGTTAAAGATACTAAGAAATTTCATACTTGGTATCTCTCCCAGGTCTGGTTAGTGACCATTCCCATTATGCATTGCATTATATATGCCTGAAAAAGGGGGTGTGCTTTGCATTGTGGGATACATACTAAGGCAAGCGATATGAAGTCATTAGCCCCAATATACAAGTAGCTTAGACGTGAATATATTTCAAAGGCAAAACTTTGTTTTGCTTACTCGGGAAAAGGATTAAAACCAAGTAAATAATTTCTTGGTATCTTTAACGTATAATACACCCAAGGTAAAAAAACTTTCTATAACAAAGATCTGTATTTAAATTTTGTAGACCTGCAAAATGCATATGACAAGGTGCCAAGAAAAAAGCTATTCAAACCACTACAGTTATGTGGTGCCACTGGGTATTATATCAAGCAATACTTAGTTTTTATTTGAGTTGTAATTTAGCAGTTAGAAATGAAGGAAGTACAGGAAGATGGTTTGATGCTAAGTCTGGTGTCAGAGCAGGATGTTCATTATCCCCTCTGTTATTCGTTATCTATATCAATCACATTATGAAGGAAAATTGTATTAAACCTGATATCAAAATTGGAGATGTTAATCTCAGCTCTTTACTTTATACAGATGATGCTATACTTTTAAATAAATCCAGTACAAGTCTGCAAGATTCCCCGACTAAACTGAATAACTGTTGTAATAAATTTGGAAATCAGCAATAACAAGACAAAGAAAATGAAAATAAGCAGAAACATTGAAAATATGAACTGCATCATGAATGGAGAACTTACAGAACAATTAAACATTTCAGCTACTTAGGCATGATTTTAAGTGAAGATGGTAAATTAAATATGGAAATAGAAAACAGAATCAACAAATGATTAAATTTATATGGAATAAAAGAGAAATCAGTCAAAACACTAAATTAGCTGTATCCAAGATAGTGTTCAAACCAATTTTAACTTATCAATGTGAGAGCTAGGTTAGAAATAAAACACTTGACCAAAGACTAGAGAGCAGAGAAATGAGCCCTGAGAAAGATTAGGGGCATAAACAGATGGATCAATGGCAATATCATATTAAAAACAGGATATTTGGAAAGAACTTGAAATGTTAGCATCCAGGAATGTGTTAGGAGAGCTAATCTCAGGTGGTATGGTCACTTAAACAGAATGGGACAGGAAAATTAGCAAAACAAGTGTTCTCTGCCAGGAAACCCAAGATATAGGTAGATTGATACAGTAAAAAGTGCCTTAGAAGACAGAAATTTAAGATCTGATAATGTTGGAGTCTTGACAGATAATAGATTGATTTGGAGGAAAATTGTTGATAGGAAGTTATTAATGATGTAAGTTTTTCATGTAGTACTATCATAATATCTTGCACACCCCTTTAAGGTATATGTCAGGAATTCGATAATAAAGATGATATTAACATCAGTTCTTTTGTTTCTCTCCTAATTTTTGTATTGTTTAATTTGATTTTCTGACCATTCTATTGTCACTATCAAAATCTATGTTATTTATTACTGAAATATCCTCTATCAATTCTCTTCTGTTACTTAAAGTCCATGTTATTTTTTTTGTAGTACCATTAGGCCATTGCCATGTCCATTTTTGTGCTTTTCTCTTTTTATAGAATCCATTCATTATAAACAGACCCTGATTTTCTGCAAATCTTACTAGTCCTTCTCTCCTATCATTTCTATCTCCCATACCACACTCTCCTATACTTGTTTCGTAATTGTCCTTTGTTCCAATTTTTCAGTTAAAATCTCCTATTACTAAAGTCCATTTATTTTGATTTAATCTTAAACAGTCTTTAATTCTTCATAGAATTTCTCTATTGCCTCATCCGAATATCCAGAGGTGGGTGTGTAAATTTGTATTATTTTTACGTTTAACCCTTTATTAACATTTAGTCATAGATGCAATTCTTGTTGTAAAATCTATTACTTGTCCTTCCATTTCTTTTTTAAAATTAATCCTGCTCCTCCCTGTCCTCCTACTGTATGAAGTATATATCTTTCTTTCTTGGTAACAAGGATAGAAAAATCAGAACTCCATGGTGGACACAGGAAAAGGAATGAAGGAAAATAAGTTTTTTTATTTCTTCTCACTTCAGAAAGTCCTATTATATCTCAATCTAATTTGGAGAGAGCATTATCTAGTTCTTCTCTGTCTTCCTTCACAAGTGTTCTTATATTATATGTACTTATCTTTAGGTTTCTTGTTTGTTTTTTCTTTACTTTTTTGTGTTTATGTATCTCATCTTTTGCTTCCATTTTCAACCTTGTTTGAAGATTTAAGTTGTAAACTTTATTGGAATGGGAAGGAATCCTTTCGGGGTGAGAGAAACGATGCCCATTTTGGCTTTTGTTTGTACTGCTTTTTTTTCTTTTGTCATTTGGGGAGGGGTTTGCTCTAAATTCCCACAATGACCATCATCTTGGGAACTGCATTTTATACCTTTCCACCAGGTTTCTTTCCAGCTGCTCCAATGGAGATTTGATGCTGTATGTAGCCACCCCTAACCTGGGGAACAGATGCTACAGAAGTAGATAATGGAAACTGCAGTTTGAAAGGAAACAGTCACCCTCGAATTGCTCTAGTAGCACGGAAAGGGGGGTAAGAGAGAGTAGAAGAAAGAAGAATAGATGACCTGTCTACAGATGTACCAAGTGTATATCGTAGGAAGTAAGCTCGGGTATCGGTTACGAGCATGGCAAACTGATGGCATGCTCATAACCACCAATATGAACTCCTGAGGAAATTTTAACCCTTTAAAATCAGTATTTCATTTTTCTTTTAGGTATGGTGTTTAGTGTTATATAATAATATAATTTTAGTGAGGTTGGGCATTATATTTATTTTCATTAACATTTGTCATTTTCTTCATTATATTTTATTAGCTTAGTATTAATTTGCTGTGGTAATACTGTTATTAGCGGTATTACCACATCATATTGGTTGTTAGTAATTTTTATTGATATTTTTAGTGTTTTGTGTGTTACTATTTACATATTAGTACAATCAATATTTAAATATGTACTTTTTAAGCCATTTCTTTTTAAGAAGCTATTATTTCTAGTGGATATTTCTGTTTGTACAAATATTTCAAAGTATCTAATGTTTACATTTTTGTGAATGTTTATACTGTTACTGGTAGCACTTGGTGACATTTCCAGTGATGCTAGTCACTGGATATGTGTGTGTGTGTGTGTGTGTGTGTCACATGGATTTTGTACATTTCTCAGTATTAGTTTTATGACAGATACTGCTGTCTAATAATTATGAAATCAACAAAACCTTGTGATGTTGTCAAAAGTGAAGGTATTGGTTTGTTTCCATTGTCTTTACTAAGGTGTTTATGATTGTTCGAAATTAGGCTTACATTTTTTTTCTGTGTGTGTATCTGAAGATGATTTTTTTTTTTTTTTTTTAAATCTGCTGTTTATAGTAGTGTTTCCACTAATATGATCGTACTGCTGTGTGTATTTTGGTATGCGAAGTCTTGGTTCCTATCTATTATTCCTATAGTTTTGATCTTGTAGGGGTGTTGCTATATCTTGTTTTTATTGTATTTAAATTTTGTGAGGTGACTTTTTTCTGTTATTAATGATTGAAGTTTGTTAATTTTTAAGACTGTTTCTTTTAACTCGTTTTCTTTCTTTTTTTTTTTTTGTAGTCGTGGTTCTAGTTTTGTAGCAATTTTTGTCTTTTTCTTTATGCTCTGCTACATTTTTTTTTTTTTTTCTATTTCCACATGCGATTCTGCCAGATTTTATCATGAAAATAGTGTTTTGTTTTATTGGTTTTTTTGGTGGCAGTGTTTATGTTACTTTTGTGAATGTCTGAAATAGGTGATATCTTTGTTCCACTGGTTTCAAATTTAAGTTAGGTTTCTCGTGCTACATGCCAGAGCTATTAAGTTTTTGACACCCATGTTTCTGGTATGGTGTGGCTGCATCTGTTTTTGAAGAGATGAGACATGTTTTATCTTAACCTTATCTTTTATCATATAAAAGGTATGATAAAAGATAAGGTTGATATTGTTAGTGTTTTTGTATGTTGCTATTTACATATTAGTACAATCAATTTTTAAATTTGTACTAGTTGGTCATTTCTTAAAAAGAAATGGCCAACTAGCCTTATCTTTTATCATATAAAACAGAGCTTTCCAAACTGTGTGTCGCGACACGTTAGTGTGGCAGCTGCAGTGTGAAGGTGTGCCGTGCGAACATAAAGTGTTAAACAGAATAATTGCTGAAAATTTCCACAGCGGAATCCATTTCGCAAAACACCGGTATGACTTTTAGTTAGCGCCGTTAAAGAAGATATTTTGTCAACTGCTCGGAACCCCCTCCCTGAGTCTATACCGATTTGCATGCAACCATCACCATCAGTTTCGTTTTCGTTGGGGGTTTTCTATAGTTCATTCAAGTATGAGTGACAGCAAATGTAAACAGAAGCTAAATTGTGCAGAGCCGCACTAAGGAGTCCCAAAAATACTTTACTTTAAATAGAATGTAATTGCAAGATGTTTTACATTCTAGAATTTAAATTTTACTTTCAAAATTATATATACAAACTATCTTTTAATCATTGTCAACCTTTAAGAATATTTCATATCAATATATTTCAATAAATAATGGAGAATAAATGCAGCTGAATTCATCCCTGTGGTTTTATCACATAGTAGTTGCTTGGTTTTATTATTGTTCGACCAATAAAAATAAAGCGCCCCACTTATTCATACAAATGTTATTATTGATGTTTATTCTAACTGCAACGTGAATAAATGAAGAGCTGGTGCTTTTATTTTATGTTTAGTTACTGTTAAAGCTTTACAATAAATTCGCACAGTTTTATTTATCAAATTGGTGTTGAATTACCCGTAAAATGGATAAGTTTCTATTTAATAAAAGAAAAGCTGAAGATGATGTTTGTGATGAACAAAATGTATCGACTAAGAGGAAACTATGCAAGAATCAACTGTTGAACGGTCTGCATTAATACGGAAAAAGTGTAAAGGAAAATTTTCCATGCCTTGTTTATACAATAAAGATTATATGAAATTGGGGTTCACATTTTCTGGTAATGAAAACCATCCTTGTCCCCAGTATTTAGTTTGTGGGGTGATACTTGATGGTATGATATGGGGTGATAAATGAAAGTATGGTACGAAACAAATTAAAGTGCCATTTTATCTCAAAACACAGTCATTTGTCAGAAAAGCCAGTAGAATACTTTATTGAACTTTCAAAATCTATAAAGAGGCAGTCTATATCGTTCACCAAGAGAATGAAGACATCAGAGAAAACTCAAAAGGCAAGTTACTTGGTTGTTCAAATAATTGCCAAAAACAAGGTGCCACACACACTATTGCCGAAACCACTATAAAGGAATCTTGCTGTGCTATTGTTCAATGTTTGGGCCCGAATTTGAGATAGACGTTAATAAAATCCCTTTGGCAGATTACACGATTGGAAAACATATTCAAGACATGTCTATTGACATCAAGCTGCAAATAAAAGATATATTTCAAGATGATAATATGATTTTTACATTGCAGTTAGATGATTCAAGAGATGTCAGTGGGTTAACGCAATTACTCGTTTTTATATGTTTCATTCATACTAACAGAATTATCGAGTAATTCTTGTGTTGTCTAGAACTTCCAATGAAAACTAAAGGTGAAGATATATTTAAAACAGTAGATTGCTTCATGAAGGAAAATAATTTGCTATGGTTAAATGTGCAGGAATATGCACAGATGGCACTGGCACCTAGTATTTTTCTTGTGTGTACGATTAATGTTCGGCACCTTTCCAAAAAAGTTTTTTTTTGAATAAAGTGTGAATAAAACGAACAGGAAATGAAAAACAAATGAAAACTACTTTACAGTATAATGTTACCTACGGATTAGTCCTGCTTATACAAATTTTTTTTAGACGGACTCAACAATTAATCATAAGTTGATTTATGATGCATCAAAAAATAAAGAAGAACTATTTTAGGTATATTTTCATAAATTTTAATCAAAAATTACATTGATATAATTGGGTCCAGGATACAATTTCAGAATTTATTTGTTTGCTTCCGGGAAGATCTGAAGGGGCCCGAACGGAAGACAACGTACATTCATAATTATCTGTACCATTCGTTGTTCATTTAAACTCTTATCTCATATTTTTTGACATCTTTTAGGTGCCTTTTCTTCTGCGGCGCCGGGCCTGGATGGCGCTCCTTCAATGGTTGGTTCAACAAAAGGTTTCACAGCTTTAGCAAAGAAAGAGAATGAAAATATTATAATTACTCATTGCTTTTTACATTGCAAAGCACTAGTCCCGCAAACCACTGGTAATGAATTAAAAAAGGTTGTGGACAAAGTTGTTCAAATGGTCAATTACAGTAAAAGCAGACCTCTTAAATCAAGATTATTTGCTAAAATTTGTGAAGATATGGGGACAAAATTAAAAAAACTTATACTACACTCAGAAGTTCGTTGGCTGCCAAGAGGTTGAGTGCTTTGTCATGTATGTGAATTGAGGGAAATGATGCTTAAACTTTTTGAGGAAAATCAACAAAATGAATTCTGCAATCTAATTCAAAACAAATTATGGTGCACAAAATTGGCATATCTTACCGACATATTTGAACACTTGAATAAAATAAAGACCAGTAGGCAAGGAAAAGGAGAAAATATCTTAACAGTGGTGGATAAAATTTGTGCTATGAAAGACTAGATGGAAATTTGGAAAAGGAAAGTGAATGAAGGAAATTTTGAAATGTTTTTCAAAACTGCAGACTGTAAACTAAAATGTGATATCAGCTCGCTAATTGTTGACCATTTAACAATGCTTGGAGAGAAAATTCATCACTACTTCCCAAATATTGAAATACAAGACTATGATTGGATCAGAAATCCATTTTTTTCAACTGCAATGATTAACTTGTCATTTATTGAAGAAGAAGAATTAGCTGAAATAAAAAATGATCGAAGTCTGTTAATGATGTATGAAGAGGGTGATTTAGACAACTTTTGGATTCGTGTTTCAAAAATGCATCCAAACACAGGTAAAAAAGCGTTAAAAATTCTTTTGCAGTTTTCCACTACATACATGTGTGAAGTATCCTTTTCAACGATGGCAAACTTGAAGACATTGAAATGTGGAAGTTTAAGAATGCTTGATGACGAAATGCGAGTGTCTTTATCTACTATTCCACCAAATATGAGCTTCATCCCATGAAGCTCATATCTCACTAAAATTCTCTTATTATATATTTCTTTCTATTTCTTATAACAATGACATTAATCCTGGAAATAAATATAAATATATTATATATTTTAATTTTGTATATTTTATTATATATAAAAATACAGTATGATCGAAAAAACTCAACAAGCGAGCTATGAAATCTGTTTTCCCTATATCAAATACATTGAAAAATTAAGAATAGAGAATCTTTTCAGTTCACTTGATGTGTTTTTTTATTCGATCATATGTATTATATATTTTTAATAAAAATGAAAGGTTTTCATGAGACAGGTTGTGTCGTGAAACAAGTTTAACCTCTGGTTTCCTAATAGACTGTATCGTGCCCTCAAGACAAGAGTATAGTCTAATTATATCACGCAACCTTTAAAGGAGTTATGTGATATTTGATCTTATCAAATATCAAAAGGAGTTGCTTGTTATAGTAATGATGAGATCAGTTTTAAAAGGAGTAAGTGATTAATCACTTACTATAAATAGTGAATTTTTAATTATATGAAGAGCCAAAGGCTTCAATTCGGCGAAATGAACTTATTTTAAGTTAAGGGATATTACATCCCATATTGTTTCTTAGCTGAATAAGAAACAAGAGTTTCATGCCGAATATAGAAACTATATAAAGTTCGGCGATTCCAAGTGTAAGCAAATACCTGGATAGTGCAGCACCTGACCTATATGGAAGTGCAAACTGAGGCAACTCATAGTAAGAGTGGAGCAAGCTACGATCACTATTCTTGGTATGATGAACAGGAAGAGATTTTTAAATAAACCTAAAAGTTATACAAAATATAATTGTAAAAGCATATACTTAAACTACATCTGATCTGGCCACGTGACCCATAAGAGGCACATCAGACTGAATTACTGTGCTGCGAAATTATGTTTGTCTAAAAAGTGTCACCAACATGAAAAGTTTGGAAAACACTGGGCCACAGGTGTTTAGTAATGTTTTATTTTCTTGATACTTACATTTCTAATATTAGAGTGGATGTTGTTTCATGAGGTGGTAGTGGTGTGTTGTTTGAATTTAAAGGTTTAACATGACATATAGGAACATAAGCCAGGATAAAAAAATAACAAAAAATATTTACCTGATGTAAATGTTTTAATTAGCATAAAAATTTTGTCCTAGTATCAATGGCATCTTCAGTATGACTTTAAATTAAACAGCATGAACAGAAACGATATATTCAACAGAATGACACATGACCTACACGTAGATGATGTAAAGTGTGGATTATATTAAAGTTCTAGTAAAATTAATTTTAACAAGATTTAAAAATAAATAATTAATTAATTTAATTAATTAAAAGCAAATAAAAAAATATAATTAATTTTTTATCTGGAATTTTTTATCCACAGTTTCTATTTAGATTAAGTCGATGTAGCAAGGTCTCACAATTTTCTTTGTATAAATGTTCCAAGAAATTATTACTTTTATGAAAAACCTTAAATTTCTTCCAAAGAACTCAGTGCCTGGTAGTGATAGCATGCTCTACAAGTTCCAACTGCTCTAGCACATGGACCTTAATCTAAATGTTCATCATGATGCATGGCTGCAAATCTGCCTGTTTGGCCAAAATATGATAATCCACACTGGCATGGAATTTGATATACTCCAGGGCGATCTAAAGGCAGACATTTATCTTTAGCTGGGCCTAGAAAAGTAGTTATCTTGTTAATAGGACGAAAGGACAGTTGTAGGTCGATGGATCTAAGAAGATTGGCAATAACTTCTCAGATGCCCTTAACACTGGAAATGGTGACACGATAGGCCACTCTGCATCATTATTTCGATGACAGGCAGATGAAAAAGAAACTATAATTATTATCTTGTTGACATATGCTTCCGTAAAATCATTAGTAAGGAAGGTGAACTACATGTGATTTATTTCTTGGGAGAGCAGCAATTCAGTGGAGCAAAGAGAGTGTGCTCAATGTACTGAAGTCTTAATAGTGCTAGATTTGGGCATGTGAAGTAGCCAGAATGAATGAATGACAAACTCAAATAGGCTGATAATATTTGCCAGAAAATCTTGCATGGTTTCCATGTTACAAAATTGCAAAACACCTTTCCAAATTGCTTTCAGTACAGGAAAGTCTCTTCATTTGTCAAAAATAGCTCTCACTTTAAAGTAAAGATATCAGAGCTTCATCTTTGCCCAGGTAATCTCCTTTTCACTTACATATTGTGTCCTTATTCACAAATGTTCCTTTATATGAAACACTTAACTTCCTCAAGCAAGTGTTTTGGCAGATATTGTCCTATTTGATTTTTTAATTCATTCTGGCTACTTTACATGTCAAAATAAACTTGACCAACAAATCTAGGACACAGCAATGGGTAGTCTTCTTTCTCCCACACTAGCTAATTACTTCATAGAAAGATCTGAACAACATATACTGAATAGTATCCTTCCTAAGCTGTCCTTATGGCACACAGATATTATTATTATCCTAAGATCCTATGGAGTCAAAGACTTATCTAGGAGGTCCCTTTGTCGTAAACACAGCTCATAATACCTTGTCTTAAACACATTCAAATTTTCTGCAGACACCACTCTCAGGCAAGGGGTTCCAATCATTCACAAGTCTCCATGCAAAACACCTGCTTCTCACTCCCTTGCTCACACCCTCCTTATACAGCTTCCAGAGATGATCTCTTATTTTCCTCAATCTACCACCATTTTATGAAAAACCTCTTCCAACTTGGTCCTATAACAACACCTTACCAACTTATATGTTTCTATCATATCACTGCTCTTCCTCCCAGTGGCAGCTGGTGACAACAGAAACAGGTGGGGCCAGGGACACAAAACAAACTTAATTTTTTTATATTTATATAGTGGGTTCTATTATCGATTTATAGTTATTATTTCTATTACAATAATGTTCATGATGCATTGAGCTATTAATTTTTTAAAATTGTTAGGAGGTAACATATACGGGCTCAACGTATTAATAACATGAAAACTCGAAAATTTACAGTTGCGGGCATAGCTCAACAGACTATATATATTTATCCCGATTGTACACAGATGCTTTGGAGTGAATGCAAATAAAAGTTCAACGGACTAGAGCAGTGCACCGGAAATCCAAAGATGCTGGTTTGACTCCAGCTGGCCGCCTGATAAAATATTTTAGAGTTTTCATTTTTCAATTGTTAAAAAAAAAGTTATTATTTCTATTGTTTATTTTATAAATCAATGTCGAAACTTCAGAAAAAATAAATTTCTAAAAAGTTAAAATTGTTTCATTAAGATTGACTAATAGAACCCATAAATATAAACACATAAAAGTCGAAGAAAAATCATAAATTTTATTTTTTACAAAGTAAACATAATATGTAGTACATATTATGTACTATACGTATAGTGACATGATCAAAACATAATAGGTTTTCAATAAAGATAGACATTGAAAAAAATAAAGATACAAAAAATGACAATAATTAAACACACAAAAATGACAACAATAATTAAACACATTAAAAATGACAACAATAATTAAACACACTAAAAACAATAAAACAGATCAACAATGAAAATAAAGAATAAGACAATGAAAGAATCGCGTTCTATTTATGTACAAATGCAGTGATTGGGCTAGAATAAAAGGGCCTCAAAATAAGCGTTGTGCCTAGTAAACAAACACGTTTGCTAGTGCACGTGCTTCACAATCAAAGGATAGTGCGCTATGTACGTACGTGCCAACACAGTGACTGGGCCAGACTAAACTGGCCAAAAGATAAGCATTGCGCCCGGTAAACAAACACGATTACTAGTGTACGTGCTTCACAATCAGAGAATAGTGCGCTATGTACGTACGTGCCAACACAGTGACTGGGCCAGACTAAACTGCTCCCAAGATAAGCGTTGCACCCGGTAAACAAACACGATCGCTAGTGCACATGCCTCATACATGCCCTGTGTTCTACACGTATAAAATAAGGCCAGCCGTGGCTGGTCCCAGAGACCATACTAAGTCACATTATACAATATTGTCACAAAATACTACAGTAATTTTTTTATTAAACAATAAAACATGTTAGAAATAGATCAAAAAATAATAATTACAAGAAACATATTTTTTAAAACTACAATTATTGGGTTAGTTATACAAATATAGGTGGGGCTCAGCCCCTATAGATGAGCCACCAATGCTTCCTCCTATCCACTAAGCTCTATAAATGCATCTTCTCAACTTTTCCTCATATTCGACTTTCCTTTCCAGAGACCAGAAACTACCATAGTCAATCAGCTCTGGACCCTCTCCAACATCTCTTTGTCCTTTTAAAAAACAGGTGACCAAATCTGTGCACAGTAGTCCATATGTGAGGCCTAATCAAGGCCTTATACAATGGAAGAAGACAAGAATCTCGTTCATTGTTATCCTCACAATTTTAGATCCTTATTCATCATCACTCCCCCAAGATCTCTTATTTCTTCCAACTTCAATAATATATCCCCCACCAAAGGTAAATTCTACATCCTATCTTTGCTTCCCAAATTTTAAAAAATTACATTTTGCAAAATTGAACTGGCATCCCCACTCCCATGCCCATTCACTCAATCTATTCAAGTCTTCTTGTAAGGCCAAAACATCTGCTCTACTACTCATAGTTCATCCTAACTTTGCATCATCTGCAAACAACTCATCATCCAAATCTTCCCCAATATCATTAACATACAGGTTAATCTCCCTGCCAGCCAATGTGGATGAAATAGTGACACCAAATTGCACTTCTTATCCATGTTATTCAATGGGTTTTAGAGCTTCATATCCAGATTTATCTCGACATGGCCGGTTGGAGGGTTAAACAGCAATAGCCCTAAAACAAACCCCTGAGGCACACCACTAGTTACTTTCCTCTTCCGGGCTACTGTTCCCCTATATATAACTTGCTGATACCTATCAGACTGCCAATCTCCAATCCAATGCACTAGTCTAATATCCAAACCAATCCACTCTAGTTTGACTATCAAGTTAACATGTGGTGATCTCTCAAAAGCCTTTTACAAAATCTAAGTATATCCATCTCCTTTGTCCAATGAAGCAATTACCTTATTGTAATAAATACATAGATTACTGAAAAATGACCTCCCTTTAGGAAATCCATGCTGTCTATCAAAGATAATACTACTGTTGTCAACCAATTCTGGATCATGGTTATCACCAGCCTGTCCAACACTTTAACTATATCAACTGACACACAGATAGGCCTATAATTTGATGCTTGAGTTCTGTCACTTCTCTTATGAAGCAGCACAATCTTGCCTTCCTTCCACTCCGTTAGAACTTGACCCAATAAGACTCATATTAAACAAATATGTCAAGGCAGATGTCAACTCCCTGGTGCATTCCTTTAAAATATGTGGTGATATATATTATTAAGCCCCACAGCCTTATTAACATCAAGTTTGCTCAATATACCTTTTGCTTAATTACAGTCAGTCTGTCCTGTCATCATCTACTGCTCTCAAACTCTCCATAAAAGTCTTTCATTCATAATCATTCTTTTTTTTTTTTTTTTGCTGGCTACATATCAAAAGTCCCTATGATTTTTTTTGGCTTCTTTAGACAACTGCTGCTCATACTTCACCTTTGGTACCCTTACTTTGCCTGTTTCCTCGTGGAATTATCACCACTCCTCTTGTGTTACCTCCATAATGCCTTTTTTCTCTGTATCACATTCTTAATCTCTTTATTCATCCATTTCACCTACCTTATTTAACCTTTGGACCCTTGGAATACATTTAGACATTGTTTCTACTAGAATACTTCTTGAATATCACCCAATCAGCACTGAACTCCTTTCCAGCCAACTCCTCATTCCATGCTACACCTACAAATGATCTTCTGAGCTTCTCATAATCACAAGCCCTGTAGTTTCACGTATACCCTTTCCTCACACTGCTGGCAACCACCTAGATAATCACTTCATGGTTGCTCTCACAAACTAGAGGATGATTTTACATCTCATTTATAACAACATCCTATGATGAGATGATCAAATCTGGTGATAATGTTGATGATGTTTTTGCAGTTTGGCATGGGTCCTGTACAGACCCTTAAGAGTTTATCAATAAGATCAACAACCTTCACCATTGTATCCTGTTCACCCTTGAGTTAAAAGAGAACAATCAGATTGACTTTTTTTAGATCTTCTATTACTTAGTCACCAAGATGGTAGCCTTCACTTCTCAGTATTCAGAAAGAGAATGCATACTGGACTTCACATTCGTTTTGTTTTACACCATCATAATTGTCAAAAATCTGACACTATTAAGACTTTAGTACATCAAGCATACTCTTTCCTCCACTAAATTGCTGCTCTCCCAAGAAATAAATAACATAAAGTCCACCTTCCTTATTAATGGTTTTACCAAACCATATGTCAACAAGATAATTAATAATTACAGTTTCCTTGTCATCTGCCTCTCATCAAAACGGTGATAGAGGTGGTCTGTTTTGTCACCATTCCCTATGTTAGAGGTGTCTGAGAAGGTATAGCCAACTTAGATCCATTGGCCAACAAGTGTCCTTCCAACCTATTAAAAAGATCTCTACTTTCTAGGCTCAGCTAAAGATAAAAATCTGCCTTTAGACCACCCTGGAGTATATCAAATTCTTCGCTAGTGTAGATTATCACATTTTGGCCAAACAGGCAGATCTGCAGCTGTGCGTTGTGATGAACATTTAGACTAAGTTTCATGAGTAAGAGTAACTGATACTTGTAAAGCATGCTATCACTACTAGACAATGAGTTCTTTGGAAGAAAATTAAGGTTCTTCATAAAACGAATAATCCTTGAAAAGTTTATGCAAAGAGTGCGAGACTTTACTACATTGACCAAATCTAAATACAAACAATGGAATTAAATTATCCCTTTCATGGAAATAGTAGTTCTTTTTCACAAATTCTAGAATTTACTTAAATTTAATTTTATCAACAAAAAAAATTTATTTATATATATATATATATATATATATATATATATAAAAGCTTTAATGACTGATACCGAAAGAAAAAAAGATGACATGGTATATTTGAAAGGATACTACTAGCTTACTAGTTTCGTTGAATTGATCAACATCTTCAGGTATCACGATCAAAGAAATATATAAAGAATTACAGAGATTTAAAATTGTAATAACAGACAAGTACAAAAAGACAGTAGCGTGTTTGAAAACAAAGTGTGAGCTTGAGTTCCAAACAAAAGTATACTACGCGCTGCCACGAGTGCGCCAATACTGAACAGAGGCAACGTATGCATCAGAGAGATTGAAACTTAGGCTGTTATTAATATGAGAAGAATCTAGAGAAATTTCTCTAGATTCGACAATCTTTCTCTCGAGTTCATCATAGCACACATGGATGTTAGAAGTTTGAGTCCAGTTCACAATGTGTTGGCAGCCTTCGTCTGAGTCTCCACAATTTTTGTGGAGCTATTAACTCCTTCCACCTTAAACCATTTTTTCTGGTATTGCTACATTGATGATATTTTCCTCATCTGGGAAGATGGTGCCAACAACCTCAATTTATTTTTAGACCACCTAAACAAGTGTCATGAAAAAAATCTCTTTTACCTTCGAACTGGAATCCTATGACTGCCTCCCCTTTTCAGACCTGAAACTTACCAGATGTGCTGAGAGTATTAAAATCTCAATTTTTAGAAAGCCTACTCATACTGATAGATACCTTTATGCTTCCTCCCATCACTATCCCCCACAAAAATTTGATATTATTTCCACCTTAGCTAACCGAGCAAAATCTTTACTTACAGAAAAAACAGAAATTGAAAAGGAACTCCTTTTTGTAAAAAAAACTTTTATTAATAATGGTTTCTCTCCTAAGAAAATTGACAAATTTCTTTTCCCCAGTCACTCAACTACTTCTGAAGATCCCTCTTCCCCCAGAGCCTTCATCTCTTTGCCTTACATCTGCTCTCTTTCACCAAAACTGGCAAAAACTCTCAAGAAGTTTAACTTCAGAACTTGCTTAACTACGCTCCCAAAACTTCATTCAATACTTAGTAAACCTAAAGAGAAACATCTTCCAACTCAGTTTCCAGGAGGTGTACAAGATTTTATGTGATTGTGGAAAGCCATACTATGGCCAGACTGTTAAATCCATCCTACGTTTGGAAGAACACCGTAGGGATATCTCCTATAATAATACTAGAGCCAGCACTCTCTCTTTTCAGTTAACTCAGACAAAGGCCGCCAACACATTGTGAACTAGACTCAAACTTCTAACATCCATGTGTGCTATGATGAACTCGAGAGAAAGATTGTCAAATCTAGAGACATTTCTCTAGATTCTTCTCATATCAATAACAGCCTAAGTTTCAATCTCTCTGACGCATACGTTGCCTCTGTTCAGTATTGGCGCACTCGTGGCAGCGGGTAGTATACTTTTGTTTGGAACTCAAGCTCACATTTTGTTTTCAAACACGCTACTGTCTTTTTGTACTTGTTCTGTTATTACAATTTTAAGGTCTCAGTAATTTTTTATATATTTCTTTGATTGTGATACCTGAAGATGTTGATCAATTCAACAAAACTAGTAAACTAGTAGTATCTTTTGAAATATACATGATATCTTATTTTCTCTCGGTATCAGTCATTAAAGCTTTTTCATAATATTCCAACCGAGTAAAAATGAATTTTCAAAAAAATATATATATATATGTTGGAGTTCATATTTATTCTGTTAATAATGTTATGAATATTAATATAGTTTAAATGACTATAACATCGAGATTAAAAAAGAATAAGGTTTAATTGTGAGACATTACTAGTTTTGTTGAAAAAATCAACTTCCTCAGGTGTCCAATACAGAGAATTATATAAAAAATAACAAAAACATTGTAAAATAACAACAACAGATCTAATGTAAAAAACTGAAGTACTGGCTTCACTCTTAAGAACATTAAAAAATTTATTTCACACTGTCGTTTACTTACTATTGAAGATTCTTCTTCCCCAAGAGCATATATATCTTTGCCATACATCAGCTCCCTCTCTCCCAAACTGGCAAAAATTCTTAAGAAATTCAACATTAAAACTTATTTCACTACATTGCCTAAACTTTGCTCCATACTTAGTAGACCTAAAGTAAAACATCTCCCTCTTCAGTATCCAGGAGTTTACAAGATCATTTGTGAATGTGGCAAACCATACTACGGTCAGACTAAATCTGTGCATTTACGTATTGAAGAACACAAAAGAGACATATCCTACAATAGGATCCGAGCCAGCGCTCTCTCAAGCCTTGTCCTTTTCTCTATAAATTCCGACGAAGGCCACCAGCATCTCATAGACTGGTCTCAAACATCACGTCCAATATACATACATCTTTTCATCATAACAAGTATGTCCAATATACATACTTGTTATGATGAACTCGAGAGAAGGATACTTGAATCTAAAGAAATATCCCTTGATTCAACCCATATGAATAACAGCCTCAGCTACAATTTATCTCATGCGCACATCTCTACTGTCCAATATTGGCACACTCGCGATAGCTTACTTCAATTGCAATTTCAGCACTTATTCTTTTTTAAACTGTACTTCAGTTTTTTACATTAGATCTGTTATTATTTTACAATGTTTCTGTTATTTTTTATATAATTCTCTATATTGGACACCTGAGGAAGTTGTTTTCAACGAAACTAGTAGTGTCTCCCGATTAAACCTTATTCTTTTTTAATCTCAGTGTTATAATCATTTAAACCATATTTATATTCATATATATATATATTAATTTTTTGTTTTTATTTTATTTAATTATTTTTATTTCTTTATTTTTTTTTAAATCTTGTTAAAATTAATTTTTACTACAACCTTACATTACCTACATCATGTACATGTACTTCACATGTGTCATTCTGTTGAATATACCAGCTTCTGTGTTGAATGCTAGCTTCTGTTCTTGTTTAATTTGAAGGTCATACTGAAGATTCCTTTGATATTGAGCAAAAATTTTATATGAATTAAAATATATTTGTAGGGTAAACCCATTTTATGTTATTTATTAAAATATTAGGTTATTTGTTAAGTGCTTTTTACATATGTGAAAATTATGTGTATGAAGAATGTTAAGTTTCTTGTCTGTTGTTAGTTTGTGTTTATTTTTAATTATTATTTTTTTCTGCATATTTAAGAAATTTATTTAAGAAATAGCAATATTTTCAGTATCGAGAGGTATGCCTAGTAATACAGAACACTGGCTGGCTAATGAAGAAATTCTATTCAATGATAGTATTAAATATCACAAGAGAAATGTATCAGAAGAATTTACCAAACATAACATGATGGATTTTAGTACTATCAATTGTACCTAACTGAATAATTTTTTTCCACATTTTTTTTGTTTCTAGAAGTTATATAATACAAAAAAAAAAAAAAAATGCTGAGGACACCTTATAAAACTGAGTTATCATAACATTTATTTGCCATAAGAAAAGTTAATGAAAATCATGTGCGCATTATAAGTTAGCACACGATGGATGCGAGTAGAAAAAAGAAAAGGAACACCGGAATAATTAATAGTGTTTGTCCTATTGATGTAATGTTAAGGTATGGAAGATTAAGAGTGATAAGAGTTAAACTGATATTTTAATATGAGTTTTAGGCTGATTTTTATTTTGCTGATAAGCATGTAATAACTGTCATACAGAAATTCATGGTATTTACATGATAAAAATACTAATTATATGAAGAGCCAAAGGCTTCAATTTGGTGACATGAACTTATTTAAGTTAAGGGATATTACATCCCATAATTGTTTCTTAGCCAAATAAGAAACTCAAAGAGTTTCATGCCGAATATAGAAACTATATAAAGTTCGGTGATTCCAAGTGTAAGCAAATACCTGGATAGTGCAGCACTTGACCATTTGGTAGTGCAAACTGAGGCAACTCATTGTAAGGGTGGAGCAAGTTCCGATCACTATTCATGGTATTTACCCATAATGTGAACTTAGCTCTTAGGAGCTGTATTACTGTTCTACATTATGAGAGAAGGTCACTACCCAGACCGGTTTCAACCTTTATTGAGGTCTCATCAGCGAGTAGGTAGACCTAGTTAATACCAACTCCTAGGACCTGTATTACTGTTCTACATTATGAGAGAAGGTCACTACCCAGACCAGTTTCAACCTTTATTGAGGTCTCATCAGCGAGTAGGTAGACCTAGTTAATACCAACGCAAGATGCAAGACGTTGCTGACTATAAAGGTGAAGGAAAATGCTTTTATAATCCCTGCTATCTGATAAGGTTGCTGTGTGAGGAAAAGTTTATGATCTAAGTGCTCTGTCTGAGTGTGTGCGATTTAAAGAACTTCATTTGAAAGTAGGATGGCCTTGGGTCTCCTATATTTGGAGAAGTCTGTTTCATTATAATTTGCTTCTTGTTGCACTAATTCATTTGGATGTGAAAAGGATGCTGAGAACTTTACTGCTGAAGACTGCAGGAAAGAGTAGATGTAGGGGATATTTGTATCCCGGTGGAGTTGGACATTTCTGACATACCATGGTGCGTTTAAGATCATGCGGAGACATTTGTCTTACACTCTCTGTAGTTTGAGGATATTTGTACTTGATGTGTGGCTCCAGGCTGGGGACGCATAAGTAATAATGGGTCAAATCATCAACATGATAAAGGAGCAGTTTTATTTTGGTATCCAGCTTGCTATTCCTATTGATAAGAGGGTAAAGCTGTGCAATGACTCTTGATGCTTTTGTACATGAGGCTTTTATATGTGGATTGAAGGTTAGTTTTCTGTCCAGCAGTACACCCAGATATTTGGCTTCTGCTTTTCAGGGAATCTTGATATTAAATAGGAAGATGTCATCTTTGGGAGATATTGAGTTTTTAGTGAAGAACATGGCGATACTCTTCTGAGAGTTTACTTGCAATCTCCAAGTTTGTATCGAATAGAACTTACATCCCTTCTATGAGAATTGCCAAGAAGGTGTCCTAATAAATTACTAATTATATGAAGAGCCAAAGGCTTCAATTCGGCAACATGAACTTATTTAAGTTAAGGGATATTACATCCCATATTGTTTCTTAGCCAAATAAGAAACTCAAAGAGTTTCATGGCGAATATAGAAACTATATAAAGTTCGGCGATTCCAAGCGTAGGCAAATACCTGGATAGTGCAGTATAAAGGTATGTTCATTAAGTGATAATATAAGAAAGGGCATAGTAGAATATAATGAATATATTTGTATGACTGAAAACAGAAATCAAAAATATAACAGTAACAAATAGGTAATATGTATATTGAAAAGTATTGCATAACTGAATTATAATTTGAAGAAATGTACTCCCAATTATTTGAAGAATTCTCCAAATAGTAAGTATCACATGACTGGTGACATTATTATTTATATATAGAGGCTAAATCACCAGATGCAGCTGAAGTCATGTGACTTACATAAGTCAAATAGGTTTTGTTGATTTTTGGATTATGAAGAAGCAATGGCTTTCATCTAATAACAATTTTTCAGTTATTTTATAGAAGTTCTGCAGTCATATCAAACACTGTTCATTCTAATGATACAGTAACAAGAATGTTTTGTTCCAAAACAAGGGGTGGGGTCAATATTTATTTCAACAGAATGTATAATAGGTCAGGCTATTTTATATAGACTGAACCATATACACTTTGTCTTCCCATCATTGTGTGGGAGGACATATGAAATTTTGAATGTATGAAATTTTGGAATCTCAAGATACAAATCATGACTAAATATAAAGTCACCTAAGCTATACTGTCAGTTTATATATATATATATAGTGCATAATGTGAACACTATTTGCATCATAAATCCATATATTGTTCCCTACTTTTTTTTTTTTAAGCAATTGTTGGTTAGCTAAATACAATAGTTGACTCTATGATCACAGTGAAATTATAAGATCATTTCTTTGTTTCATTTCAGAGAAATCTGTGGTAAAGTAAGGTCTATCTAATCAAAATGAGCCTCATTCTTCTGCTTTATTTTTCATAAAATGTAAAAAAAATAAACGAAGAATGAATGGCAGATGAGAGCAACACAAGAAATTGTGACTGATTAAAGGAATGGTGTCATGCACGATCAACAAACTTTGCTTTTTTAAACAAACACGAAGATAAGCAAGCAAATTAATATTTTGAGACATTAGAATTCAAAAATGTGTACTTTATGCTTAGAGGCATTACTAATAAACACAACTATGTTGTTTTTATCAGCACCGTCACCACATTAAAATTTTACTAATCATTAGCTTGGTCTAAAGAAAATATATGGGATATGATACCCAATTAGACTTGTAAATGAATAAAGTATGCAACATCTTACCAAAAATTGATCATGATTAGTCATACTATTAATCCATGCAAAACATGTTACGTTAGAGCAGATTATTAATCAATGGATTTCAAGAGGCAAGTACATTATATTACTATTTCTGGACATAAACAGTTTTGCAATCAACATGCTTACCAAATAAGTCAATAATGCTATTGAACATAACAACAACAACAACAAAAAAAAAAACTTATGCCATTCTGTGTAATATAGTATCATCAATTTCCATTCAGATATGATACACCAAAATCCAATTATGATGGATAAGTTCTCTTTTCAAAGAAACGTGAACTCACCGGAAAGAGTAAACAAAATTGTTGATTCTTCGTTCTGCGCTTATAAATAACTTAAAAGGGCGAGGGTCGCATTTCAAAAGCGCATCATAAATCCATATCATAAAATATATACCGAGGTAGACTCACTTTCAGTTAACAAAACAGTACGACATGTTAATACACATCTTCATATCATTTCGCTATTTCACATCGTATAAAAAATAACATACACTAATAACAATCAGGTGCTCCACAGATTACAGATAAACTGGAAATGTATAGCAGCGCCACCGAAGATAAATAGCTGTTACCTGGTGTAAACATGCAGACACTGAGAATTTACTATTGCTACAGACATTCTCCTCTAGTCAAAGAAGGTCTTAGAACCAATTATAATGACAGCAAACCTCTATTAGAGTCCACAGACTCATTTTGAATAGTGTACTCTACATGCAACATATCTATCATAATAAATCTTAAATTCCTTCACATTCTTAGCATTCACAATACTTCAAGCATTGAATTCTACTCATTAACCACACTCAATGGGGGGGGGGATTAAAAAGAAAAGCACTCCTTCGGTCTCATTCGTTTTCTATGTAGACAACTTTTCAGGTTGCATACCTTCAATATAAACTCATACTTAACATCTCATGATCCTGAAATGATTATACAGTAGTTAACTGTCTCTGTACTTCTCCAAAGTTTCTGAATTTTCTTCAAATTCTGGTTTACCAAAGATGAGGCAAAATAGTTCAGGTGTGTCTGTTCACTCACTCACCTTCATGAGCAGACCATACACCTCCAGGGAGTCCCAAACTCCCTAAAAGTCTCTCTTAATAATAATAATTATAATAATTTTTTGCATACATTTTTTGTTTGTTTTATATATGACTAAGATAAAGTTACATTATTTCGTCTCTACAGGAATTAAGTATACATTTCTGAATGTATTACTTTAAAAAAATCATCTAATGCCTTTTTATTTCCGCATAGGGGGTAGGCGAAGCCGTTTTAGCCTTATCTAACTTTTGGAGACTGGGTGGGCAGTTCAATCTCTACTGGTAGCCAATCAGAAATAGCTGGCCCAAGGCTATCACTAATTAAGCAGCACGCAGTGCAGAGACGGCTCAACAAGTACCACCATCATTTCACAGAGAGATTATTATTATTATCATTCAGGCTACTTACAGTTATGCGGTTAACACATTTGCAGACTGTTCCAAGAGTTCAGTGTTCAGTGCTAAGTGAATAATAGCAATATTAATAGCAATTATGATAATTGCGATTATGAGGATTAATTGATAAAGACAAGCTAATCCCATCTATTTCGAAACAAGGGTTAGCTTTTATGAAGAGAGTGGGATTATCACACACACTATTTATGTTGTTTGGTACTTTTTATGGATAGAATCTACGTGTTGGATGCTAGTGATTTGTGAAGTTTATAAAGGTGTTAAGACTATATTAACTGTTTTGGTATAGCTTCCATAGTTCGTTGAAAGTTTTTTCACTTGGTTATACCATAGAATAAAAATGCCAAGACATGATATTCTTGGTTTCATCCTTTATCCAAGTGTAAGCAAACAAAGTTTGCACATAAAGTCACTTCGCGACTGGGCTACTTGTATATAGAGGCTAATGATTTCACATCAATTGCTTTAGTGTTCCATAATTCAATGCACATATCTTACGGACATGTATAACACTATGCATTATGAGAAGGGCCACTACCCAGACAGGTTTCGACCTTTACTGGGGTCTCATCAATAGGAGCCAGACCCAGAAGTGATACAAAGGTTAAAGTAATGCAAAAGTCATATTTACATATACAAGTAGTCAAAAGGTGTCACACCTCTAATCCAGAGTATTTTAGTAATAAGGTGACACCTTTTGACTACTTGTATATGGAACCCATAATGCTTAGCATTATACATGTCCATAAGGATATGTGCATTGCATTATGGGATACTAAGGCAATTGATGTGATGTCATTAGTCTCTGTATAAAAGTAGCACAGTCGTGAAGTGACTTCAGAGGCAATCTTTGTTTGCTTACAGTTGGATACAAGATGAAAACAAGAATATTATTTCTTGGCATCTTTAATCTATTCCACAGTTCCTGTTTTAATGTTCTGTAATTTTCTATATGTTTTAAATTTTGTGGTAGGTTGTTGAACTACGTGGGTATGAGATGTGATCTCAATGCAGAACCACATGAGTTGTTGGGTCTAGGGTGAAACGAGTTGTTGTCGATCATGCTATGCGATATGTGTCTCTGTTATTACAATAGGTGTTGTTGAAATAATTCCTTAGTAGCATTACGTAGTATTTCAGATTTTTTATGTTGGTCAAAATAGGTGACAATATGGCTCCTTGTTTTATTTGTATATCGCGTCTGTAATGTGTGCCTATTTTTGTTACCTTTATTACTACTTAAACTTCTGTTTGAGAGACAGTTCCTGAACCAGGTATGCAGTGTTCCTCTTATTCCGACTGAGTATAGTTTAGTTAGCAATATAAAGTTTGCTAACTAAACTAAAGTAAAGAAGTAACTAAAGTAACTAACTAAAGTAAAGTTCAAGTGTATCAAATCTTTGGTTAAGTCAAGAAGTATAAGGGCGAACTTGTTTTTATCAAAAGCTTTGTTCATGGTATCGGGGATATCTTCTAATAAGGTGATGGTGTTTTTTTGTTTTCTGAAAGCCGTATGGTTTTATGTGATAATGTTGTACTTCTGTAATTAGTTCTGTAGTCAAGTGTGTGTTATTTATTATTATTATTATTATTATTATTATTATTATTATTATTATTATTATTATTATTATTATTATTATTACGGGCTTATCTGAGGAATTACACTGATATTATTGATATATTGATTCTTACAGAAGTATCCATAACTAATGACCAAGCGACTGCTTTCCAAATTCCAGGCTTCCAACAACATAGATCATGCTGCCAAACAAAAAAGAGGGGGTGGAATATTAATATTTATCAAATAAAAATTAATAGCAAAAGAAACGGCCTATCAGTTTGAGCATTCTGAAACCCTCTGCCTCGAAATAATTAATAATACGAATACAGAGCATCCCATAATACTAAATGCTATTTACAGGCCACCAAACCTAAACATGATAAAATTCTTACACGAACTCAATTGCTTGCTTTCAAGCCAAGAAATATGCTCAACCGAACAACTAATGATAATTAGCGACATAAACATAAATATTGCAAATGAAAACCAGAACAACACTGTACAATACCTAGACACACTATCCATGTATACCCTAATACCAACAATAACATCATGTACTAGAGAAGAAATATTCGGAAATACTATCACTGCCTCCTGTCTAGATCGTATAAACGCCCGAGCACCACCAAATACTTACACTGCATCAGTCATAAAGTGCAAAGTAGCAGACCATTACTTCACCGCTCTAAACCTGCACACCAAGACAATACCCATGGAATGTCCCACAGAAGAAAAGCGACAGAAAACAATAATAGACGAAGAAATAGCCAACCACGAAATAAGAAAAACAGACTGGGAACACCTGGCATCAGATTCAGCAGATATCTTATACAACAAAGCTACAAAGAAAGTCCGAATTCGTTCAAAAACAACACAAAATCCTTGGATAACACAAAACTTAATATTAGAAATACACAGAAAGGACGCTTTATGGAATGGATTAAAGCGATATCCAAATAACACAGTTTTAAAAACTGAATATGAGATAACAAGGAATCGCCTTACAACACAAATCAGAAATGCAAAAAGAAGCTACTACAGAGGCAAACTAACCTCCGCACAAAACAACATGAAACAAACCTGGCATCTGATTAATGAGATGCTAGATTTTGTTCCCAACACCACCGTCTCCGAAACCATAAAACACAACTTCATGAAAGACGCAAAACCTATCCAACAACTAGCAAATGACTTTAACCAATACTTTGCAGACTCCATCCAAGAACTGCACAGAAATATTCCCCAAATCACAAAACGAGACCCTCCACTTGGATCGCAATCAAAACAGACATTATGGTTCCCAACCATAAAAGAAGCACAGCTTCTCTCAGCAATACATCAAATCAAACCAAACAAAGACCCAGGAATAGATGGTATCAGACCTAAAGATATAAAGCAACATGCAACTAGTTTAAGTCCTATCCTACTAAAAACTAATAAATAAAATATTTAAAACAGGACAGATACCAAGTATGCTAAAGACCGCCATAATCACATCCATATACAAACAAGGAAAAAGAAATTTAATCAGCAATTACAGATCCATTGCCGCATTACCGATTATCCCCAAAACACAATATGGTTTTCGGAAAAATAAGGGAACAACATCTCTCTTGGAAGACTTTACAGACGTAATTAATACCGCCTTAGACAAAAACAAAATTGCCATGGTAGTCTTTATAGATCTAACTAAAGCATTCGAGGCATGTTGGAATAGACGGGCCTCTTCACAGGTAGTTTACAAACTACCTCCAAAATAGAAAGCATATCACACGTATCGGATCAAACCGAAGCAGAGAGCTACCTATAACCTGTGGAGTACCACAGGGAGCTGTACTCTCCCCAAATCTATTCAACATTTACATGCACGATATTAATCAGTTACCACTCAAAGGTAAGATATTCCAATACGCAGACGATACAGAAATAATATCCATCCATAATAACGCAAGCATAGCCCAAACAAATATGCAACATGATATAAATCTGATCATAGACTGGCTCACGAAAAACTCCACACCTAAACTCAGAAAAGACAAAATTAATGATATTCAGAAATTCACTGACTCGACCAGTTGATAACAAATATATAACCATCCAACATCCACTTTCCAACATAAAAAACACACAGAACAGCAAAACCACTACAATCACTCAGGTTGAAACAATACGATAACTTGGAATTTACTTCGATGCAGATATGAACTGGAATAGCCACATAATCCACCTACACAACAAACTCCAATAAGTGGCAAACAATAAGTGGCAAACTCTACAGATTAAAAGACATTGTTCCCATACGCCTAAAAACACAAATATACAAACACTATGCCAAAATATACTAAGATACGCTATAACAACGTATGCTTTCTGTGCACCCTACAAATTAAATGGATTAATGTCGCTACAGTACAAAATGACAAAACTGATCTTTTGGGAACAAAGAGAAAATCACGACCTTATAAACATTGCAATGTCAGAACACAAAATACTGACAGTAAAACATTTATGTCACTATGCAGCCTTGCTAAAACATTATTTCGATGCCAACTACAGGACAGTCAGAAATACATACCATATAACAAGACCTCAGACTACTAATTATATCACATATAAATACAATAATCACTACGGAAAGGCCACGCGAAACTTCTACATCCCAGACATAATAAACAAATTACCTTTTGAATACAGAAACCTTACAAACTACAATAGCCTGAAAAGAACTCTCTGGACATACTACGAACAAGAAACACGCACCCAAAATACCATACAAACTTAATGAAACACAATATACGCGCTCAGGCTTCCAGTTCAGCGACGCATCAATACATTCCAAGTTATTGTGTGTGGGTGGGTGTGGGTGGGTGGGTGGGTGGTTGGGTGTGGGCGTGGGCGTGCGTGCGTGCGTGCGTGCGTGCGTGCGTGTGTGCGTGCGTGCGTGCGTGCGTGCGTGCGTGTGTGTGTGTGTGTGTGTGTGTGTGTGTGTGTGTGTGTGTGTGTGTGTGTGTGTGTGTGTGTGTGTGTGTGTGTGTGTGTGTGTGTGTGTGTGTGTGTGTGTGTGTGTGTGTGTGCGCGCACGAATTTCTGAATCATAGATTTCGTAGCTTCCCAACCGCGCAAAAAAAAAACAACACATAATAACCAACTGGTGTCATCCTCAGATAAGCTTACATATAAGCTTCGAGGATGAAAGCAAAGAAATTAGTTCTCAGCCAAGATGTATCATATGTAACCAAATGCAAGTAATGTACGTATCACATGAAAAACCAATGTATGTAATGTATGTATTATATGTAAACCAATGTACGTAATGTAAATATCACATGTAAACAAATGTATGTAATGTATATAACAATTGTAACAAAGGTATGTAATGTATATAATAACTGTAACAAATGTATGCAATGTAAAAAAAAAAAAAATTCTTTTAAAAGTAAATTATGAGTTTACACCGTATGTTAGTGAGAATAAGGAAACATAATATTTAGATTGCATATGTGTAAATACTGTCGAGGAAATGATTGCGGGAGGAAAAAATGGCGGCCCGTGTGTTAGTGTTTTGTGTAGTGTATTATTGATGATGAAATTAAAGAGTCAGCTGAGTCATTGTGTTGTTAATTAGTGGCGATAGTTTTGAATGATAAATGATATATACAGAGGTAAGTGTTCTTCATTTTCTAAGGTTTTTTAAGGTGAAATATTTGCTACCGTTGCTGGTAGATCGATTTGATCTACGGGATATATATATAATAGAGTAACATTTTATTGCTGGTAGACACCTTAGGGTGTCTACGGGATTTGCTAGTGGACCCTCAAAAGTCCACAGGATTACTTTTACCTGCTCGGAACACCAGAGCAATCTCTACTCTTTCTCCATCCTTGACTTAACACATTTCCAAATATTGTCATGGCAAAACTTCTGAATGAGGCCAAATTCGAAGAAGTTTATTTTGAATTCCTCAGACTGGGAAAGCTGCTGAGTGAAAATTGGCCAGGAAAAGTCAAGCTCTTTGACACATTCCCCCCCCACAGCTGTCACAGAGGATAATATGGTTGACATGATTGAAGAGCCCACAACTCAGACGCAATCAGATTTAGCACACTCCCCAAGTGTGGAAGATGCTACATCCCAAGACAGTAATTATCATTCCTTGGAAACTGATACAGAGTTCCAACTGGTGAAAAAGAAGAGGAAAATCTCTACCAGTGTGGAAGAACCCAAAACAACAGGGATAGAAGTACTCAATGGTCCTAAAGAAAAGATACCACCAGTCATATTAAGGGATAAAGAAAAATGGATCCCTTTCACATCAGCCCTAAGAGAACAAAATATCTCATTCTCATGGGCTAAAAATACAGATGAAGGAGTTAAAATACAACCCTCTACTGTCTCGGATTACAGACAGATGACCAGATTTATGGACAATGCTAGCGTCCCATACCAGACCTTCACTTTACCTAGCGAAAAGAACCTGAAAGTTGTTCTACGTGGGATAGCTGAAGGTATCACTCCTGAAGAAGTGACCACTGATCTCTCCAGACAGGGCCTGTCCCCAGTTAAAGTGAGCAGAATGCTCAGAGCAGACAAAAGACCAATGCCTTTGGTGCTGGTAGAAGTAAACAACACACAAAAGCAGATCTATGAACTGACTGTAGTATGCGGTCTCAAAATTACAACTGAGCCTCTAAGGAAAAGAGCATCTGCAGGTCAGTGTCATAGATGCCAAAGATTTGGACATGCTCAAAAATTATGTAAGGCAGCCTACAGGTGCTTGAAGTGCGGCGAGGGACACCAGACCATCTCTTGCACCAAACCTCGCACAACTCCAGCATGCTGTGCAAACTGCAGAGGACCTCACCCCGCCAACTATAAGGGATGCCTTTCCAATCCAAAAAACCGAGGAACAATAAAAGTCAATCTTTCTCCGCCACGTAACAATGTTTCAAGCATCCAAACAAATTGTCTTCCAGTCCGAAACACCTTGCCTTCTACCTCACAAGAAGGAACAACCAGGGACAAAACATATGCTGAAGCTGCAAGAACTAAGCCTCCTACATCTCCCGAGCTAGAATGCTCCAACATAACATCTGTCTTAACAGCCTCACTTGCCACAATGCTGCAAGAATTCAGCAAGACATGCCCATCAACATCTTCCAGAAAAAGATTCCTGCAAAGCACTCAAAACATTATAACAGCCATCTGTCATGAATAATAAATTCAAACCAAAAGCTCTTAAGATAATAGCATGGAACGCTAATGGACTAATGAACAAGATATTGGAACTAAAAGAATTTTCAACTCGTCTCAGTGCAGATATCATCTTGATTGGTGAAACACACCTAAGACCAGCTAATAACCCAAAAATCCGTGGATATACAATGTACAGAAACGACAGAATTGGCACAAGAGGCGGAGGCACAGCCATATATATTAAGAGTTATTTAAATCATAACACAATAGACAAGCCTAAAACAGTAAACCTGGAGGTGACTGGTGTGGAGGTGCATACCTTCAATGCCGGGAGTCTCAAGATCTATGCTGCATATAACCCTCCAAGCATTCCTCTGCTGACAACAGATCTGGACTCCATACTTAGTCCAAATGACTCCATAATAATAGCAGGAGATTTCAACTCAAAACACACATCTTGGTACAGCTCATCTACTTATACCAAAGGTCACACACTTTTCAACTATGCAATGCTCAACTCTATTGTAGTGACCGGCCCTACTGAGCCCACCCATTTCAGCCCTTCGGGTGGCTCGGATGTGCTGGACATTGTCATCTTTAAAAATTTAAGATACCAATACAAATTGGAATCAGTCAACGAATTATCTTCTGACCACAGTCCAATAGTGCTTAATCTAGGTTCATCAGATCAATTCTCTCCTCTGCACACATTCATACCATGGGACAAGTTAGCCAAGGTTCTTCCTGATCATATTGGTCCGGTACCCAATATCAGTAAAAAGGAAGAGATTGACACAGCAATAAATAACTTAACTATACAAATTCAGAAAGCAATTGAATCAGTCAGACAATCCACTGCCTTCAACCCAACTAACCGAATCCCTGAAGAAATCATGGATCTAATCAGAGCAAAAAATAGAGCCAGGAAGAGATACCACAATACCAGAGCCTCACAAGATAAAAAAGTATTGAACAATCTAAACAGGCAGGTCCGAGAAGCTATTCAAAAACACAGAAACCAACAATGGGAAACCAAATTGTCCAACATTAACATTGATGATCATTCTGTATGGAAATTCTTAAAAGCAATCCGCACCAAAAAACAACTCATACCCCCTATCCAAACCAAGAAAGGAACAGTTCACAAAGATGAAGAGAAAGCCGAGGCAATAGTAGATAATCTAGAATCTCAGTGCAACCCATCGTATACTAATTTAAATATCAACCTTATATACAAGATTCATCGTCATGTTAGGTCAACCTTAAGACAGAACAATGTCAACTCAGAACTTATCACTCCTACTAATCCAACAGAAATGATAAATATCATCTCCCATATAAACAATAAAAAAGCCCCAGGACCGGATGGCATAACTAATAGAATAATAAAACTACTTCCAAGAAAGGCCATAGTCCATCTCGTCAACATTACAAATGCCATCTTTAGATTCCAGCATTTCCCTTCTACATGGAAAACAGCCACAATCATGCCACTGAAGAAGCCAGGAAAAAATGCTCACCTACCTGAAAGCTACAGACCCATAAGCCTATTATCCTGCCTCGGAAAGATAACAGAGAAAGTGATCCTCTCAAGATTCCAAGCAGAAACAGATAAGTTAGGAATTTTGCCTAATGAACAGTTCGGCTTCCGTAGGGCCCATAGTACATCCCAACAAGTGCACCGGCTGGTAGAAATTATTACTAAAGGTTTCAACTGGAAACGTAATACAGTTGCCATCTTCATCGACGCAGAGAAGGCGTTTGATAAAGTATGGCATCAAGGTCTTCTCTACAAACTGATAAAATTTAATTTTCCAGTCAGGCTAATAAAGGTAATACATTCTTACCTGAAAGACAGATACATGCAGGTCAGGGTAGGCGAAACGGTTTCGACCAGACGCAGGATCTCGGCAGGCGTACCTCAAGGATCTCTTCTGGCACCTCTACTGTTTTCAATATATCTAGCAGACATCCCTCTGAACCCAAGAACAACATTCACTGCATTATATGCAGATGATACTGCACTGATGGCAAGATCACTGAGCCCAAAACTGGCAACTAAAAGATTACAAAATAGCATACCTTAGAAAAATGGATGGCAGACTGGAGGATCCAAGTTAACCCCCAGAAAAGCTCAGCCATACTGTTCACTAGAAAGAAAATTCACACCATGGAGGATATTTATTTATTGGGAGTAAAGATTCCATGGCAGACTGAAGTTAAATATCTTGGAGTGATTCTTGATAGTAAACTCCTATCCAGCAAACATATTAGTTACATTACCTCTAAGACATCCAACGTCTTAGCACAGCTCTTCCCTATGATCAACAGAAAAAGTAAACTGGATATGCAAACAAAATTAACAATCTACAAGATGGCAATTAGACCGGTTATCACTTACGCATCCCCAGCTTGGAGCCACACCCAAATTCAAACATTCTAAAACTTCAGAGATTACAGAATAAGAGCCTGAGGATGATTCTGGATGCCCCCTGGTACATAAGAAACACCCAGATCCATAGAGAAGTTAATATCCCTTATATCTCTTCCCTTCTCAAAAATCTGGCTGAGAAGTTCTTTACCAAGACAAGTAACCACCCAAACCCTTTAATCAAGGAAGCCTCGGAATATAATGAAGAAGAAATCAACAAATATAAAAGACCAAAGTCTATCTTAAGTTCAGCTGAACACAACTAACTTCACTGCCCTCAATGGGCGAGCATAAAGCTCACAAACATTCCATTTAAAGTCCTACCATTACAAGACAAAGGGGAATATGAAAAGCAATTTTGCTTCACCCATCTAGCCAGAAATGTTAATGTTAATGTTAATGTAAATACTGTTGTATAACCACACCTTTTCAAACTTGAAAAAATAATAATAATAAACCACAACATGTAATATTATACAACTTATGTAACTCTGAACAATATAATTGTAAATTATTATTATGATTGTTATATAAAAAAATAATAAAATAAAAAAAAATGTTATCATCATTACTATTTAAATCTCATTATATGTAGCACAAAGTGCTGAACCTTGTAAAATAATATACTGAATAGATGATCGTTGTACATATGTAAATATTTGAAAGAACAATAAAATTATTATTATTATTATTATTATTATTATTATTATTATTATTATTATTATTATTATTATTTTGACATGATGACAACTACCGTTTGACGACAGAAACATAGGGACATACAGAGAGAGAGAGAGAGAGAGAGATGGAACAGGCGCTATATAAATATTATAGCAAGAAAGAAAATTAGAGAAATTCCTGTTTCTCTCTCTCTCTCTCTCTCTCTCTCTCTCTCTCTCTCTCTCTTTTTCTCTCTCTCACACACACACACACAAAACCTATGACAAACCCCTCTCAAAAAAAAAAAAAACCACTACAAGGACATAAACAAACACACCATGTCCAAATCCAACCCTGCAAAAAAAAAGTTTTACGCTGTATAATAGCAGTTGAAGCCTTCCAAGTACATACCAACAAACAGTAAAATCAACACCTGGCTTGCGACCAGTATAGAAACATAACCACGAAACCACCGCCATCTATTATCTTCCTCAGATAAGAGTTCTGCACTTCGTGGAAGAAATTAGAAATGTCTCCCAAACTATTATTATTATATTAGTTATTCATTCAAAAAAAAAAACATTCTGTATAATCATCACTGTTAATATTAGAACATACGTTGTAAATGCACAAATACAGAGGCAAAGAGTGTTATTAAATTTTTAACTGGAAAAAAAACTGACACCTCTAGGGAGTCCAAAGACTCATCGAGTGAAAGTGTGCCAACAGCATCGAACGATTGACCCTCTTACAACTACTTACCACGTTCAAACTTACTTAACTTTTTTGCATGAGCCATTAGTAGCATAGGCTCTACCAATCGACCAATCTTTGCTGGCAAATTTTGAAAGAAGTGGCGTCTTTTTGCCCTACGAATTTTTGTTGTTAGTTGATTTCTTGATAATTTGTATAATGTTTGTAAATGAGTGTTACTGGGTTACTTTTTTAGTCTTTTCCATAGATTTTATTTTACAGTAATACTGTTTAGAATTGCTGTAAAATATTATTGTCTATTTGTTATTATTATTATATAAAAGGTTATTGTCTATTTGAAGCTTCGTTTCTAGGCTTTGCTGCTTTTTGATATTTCTGTGAATATTAGTTGAAAGTTCCCGTATAAAGTTACAGGGTCATTTATTTTGAGTAGGCAATTCCAGTCTGAATTTTTAGATTCAGAGTAGAATTGTACTTTATTCCAGAATATTTTAGTAATAAGGTGACACCTTTTGACTACTTGTATATGGAAATATCACTTCTGCATTACTTCAACCTTGGTATCACTTCTGGGTCTGGCTTCCACTGATGAGATCTCAATAAAGGGTCGAAACTGGTTATAAGGTTATCGATAATGCTCTTTAAGATAAGAAGGAGCTTTGTAGAGTTTTGTGGTGTTGGGAGGGTGGCATAATGAAATGAAGCTGAGACAAAAAAAGTGATTAGTGTTAATTACTGAGGTATATGTATTGATGAGAGCCCGTATGTTGATATGGTCAATGCATGATTGTGTTAGTGAAATGTTGAGTATTTCTTCCTCTGTTGGAGAGTTTATGGTAGGGTTTATGTTGTACTGACTTAGTATATCAAGGTGTGTCAGTGGTCAAGAGTATTTTTGTTAATATTTCCTATTAGAATGAGCCGATGTGCTGTACGGGGTTCAATACCATTTAGCCATGCTTCTAATTCGTGCAGAAAGCTGAGTGGATTATTATCTGGAATATTATGTTTATTATATTTGAGTGGTTATTTGTGATTTTCAATATTAGTGTTTCTGCATGTTTAAAACATGCTTGTTTTTCCGTCAAGATCTATTTTTCTTTGATAAATGCCATGATGCCGCCCAGTGGCGTAGCAAGAGCTTTTGCCGCCCTGGGCGGTCCCCGAGTTTGCCTCCCCTCTCAATACGCACCAAAAATACCACAAAAAGTCAAAACGACGTATAGGGAAATAAATTAAAACACTGTGATTATTTTTGAAGCAAAACTTTAATTTCAACATTCTAAAATGTTATTTTTCTTGCTTTTCTATTTACAAAATCATCGATGACATTGGCGAAGTCTATTTCATAGTAATGTAGGTAATTCTTAATCAATTCTCACAACGAGCAACACTTACAGCAATTGTGAGGAAAATTCGCAGTAGTTTTACAATATTTGGAACTGAGTTCTTGAGACTGTATTTTAGAATAAACTGCAAAAGTTCAAAAAAGTTCAAAGTGCCATACAGGGTCGACCGCACCCTCCGCTCTCCCCTAGTACGCCACTGATGCCGCCTCCTCCTCTTTTGTTTGATTCTACATAAGGTGTAGGACTGGTCACTGGCGCACTGAGGGAGGGATCAAGGGCCCTGGCCCCCAAAAGAAAAAGGAAAAAAACACCAGAAAAAATTCCCAAAATATTTTCCTGATTAAAATTATTATTATATTTTTTTATTTATGTTGTGTCTTCTATTTTTATGCTACTTATGAATTAGTGATCACATAAGGTGGGAATACCCTATAGCACTCGGGAATCCTGGCCGCTGTGAACGTGAAGCGAATGGAGTAGTGCTCGGGATCTACTTCGTTTGCCCGAGCAGGGCCAGAGGAGATCACGGGTATCATGTTTTGGCCATCACTGCAGATGCTCAGGCATAGCTCGTATGCAATGCTTAGTGTGTATTCTCAAATCGTCTACTCAACTCCCCCCCCCCAAGATTAAATCTCGGGTACTCCCCCTTACCCCCGCCAAGATTAAATCTTGAGTGCACCACTGGGACTGGTAGTTATTAATGTTGTATGCATAAGCTTCGGTGTCATTTATTGCAACTTCGGTAAAGATTAGTACGTCTATGTTTGTGAAGTTGTGGTTAAGCAGTGTTATCAATGTAAACCAGTGTTTCTTTACACTTCTTATGTTTGTGTGTGGTCGAAATCGGTATTTATGGAAGTGTTGTCTGTCCATTTCTTAAACGAGCCAGAGCTTTGAAATTTATATTTTCTGACTAGATATGATCGCCCAGATTTGAGATCTAGATGCTATAGCTTTTCAAAATAAATTTAAATCTTACTCTTAAGGATGGAGGCGAATTAATGTACTATATTGGTAAACTGCTCAGGCCGGATTTTCTTGCAATTATATAAACTCCAGTGTTTTCATTCTGTCTTGTAAATATCTGTGAATCTTTAGTCCATAGGAGCTTGTAGTTTTTTCTGTTTTTGTTTTCCTTGCCTGGTCTACTCGTAGAAGATTTTTAAAGTATGATTATTTTAAAGTATTTTTAAAGTATATTTTAATAATAATAATAATAATTGTTATTGTTGTTGATGTTGTTTTTTCAGAGCATTTGCGTCTAAGCTAAACAGCTCCTCTTAGACACAAATGCTGTGATAAAAACAATCACAGCAGTCACAAAGGAAATAAATCAGCTCTTATACAGCACTGCTTATATCATTACAATGAAGTTTGGTTGCAAACTGCAAGACCAAAAGCCGAAGATGAAGCAATCTGCACCACAGAAAATCCGGTTGGAATGAAAAGTTCAACAAACGTCGGGCTGATCTGAGCAACTTAAACAGTTTTAACGGACTGCTGAAAAATAATAGCATCAAAAACACTCATGCATATAATTTGGTCAACAAAATAATTGCTGAAGTTACTGAATAACTAAAGCAAAGAAATATTGCGACCGCACAGAAAATTTAAAAATATGAAGCAAGAATCAACTAATATCCACAAAATATTCAATTTCCACTGAACTAGCGTCACTTCTTTCAACCTCTGCAAGGAAATACAAATGCAAACAATGATTTGCCAGAAAAAGAATTTTGAGAAAGTATGAAAGTGATATTTATATATATATAATTAAAATACGTTTCATATTTCGTACAAGCATACAATACAAAGTAAGTTCATTATTTATATTTTTTAGTAATTTTAATATTTTTATATGCAATAAATACTTCGTTTTTTTTTTGTTTCTTTTAAAATAAGGTTTATAAAAGACTAAGGGACCGATACACTAACCAATCGGCCTGGTTGGCCGAATGGTCAGCGTATCGGTTCTCCAGCCAAAAGGCTGTGGGTTCGAATTCCACCTCGGGCATGGATGTTTGTGATTGTCTGTAGAAATATTAGTGGGAGTGGTCGCCAGTAGATAGCGTTGATGTAGATGATCAAGGTATTTGCGGTTGGTGGAGTGGTGGAGATGGAATATTGTAGAGTAGGTGCCCTCCCTCGATGAGTCTTAGGAAATGTTATGTAATAATAATAATAATTTGAGTGTGTGCGTGTGTATCTTACGTGAAGTAAAGGAATGGAAATTATATATTAATGAAAAGTAGTTCCCTCCACTTCACTCCAATAATAATCATTTTTGATTAGATTACATGCATAATAGGGTAATGTGATGTAAGGAACTGAAATTTTCATATATTTATGAAAATGATTTAGATGCCAATATTCGCAGTAAAAAGACGATGAGGCAGAGTAATCCACTAACTTCGAAGCTTGAATTAGCTTTTCTGAAGCCAGTGGGGCAGTGGGATTAACGATGAACTAAACGTTTTTCTTTTTCTTTTTATTAGCATTTGTTATTGTGGTTAATATGTTTTATGTGGAATGTAAGGTAATTGTTGCAGTTCTAAGTATGGTGATACAATTTCCATAGTTCGGCTTTTAATGCTCTGTAACTGTTCAGATGTTTTACCTTATATGGCAAGTTGTTGAGTAATGTGGATATAAGATGCTCCTTCATGGTGGCTCCATACAAATTGTTATACCGCCTAGTTGTGTAGAGGGTTGCGTTTGCGATACGCTTCGCTGTTATTATGGTATGTGTTGTTGAAATAGTGTCTTAGTAACAGCACGTAGTGTGCGTTAGCGTATCGGTCTTAGACACTACGTGCTGTTACAAAATCCTGAGTATAAAGATATCCAAAGCACCGTTGAAACGATTCTTCGGTGGAGGTTTTCTAAATTGGATAAGTGACTGTTTGCTGTGTTTGTTTAGAGGTTATACCATACCTTAGTATGTTTCACAAATTCCATGATATATGAGTTTTTATACGTTGGTTGGCATCATATCTTTTGATTCGAAGTTTTGCAGCAATAGTGCATAGTTTTTTATGAATGTATTCTATATGTTTAGCCCATTTGAAGTGGTTGACAATATGTAAACCGAGGTATTTAGCGTGTGTTACGGGTGTGATTTCGAAACAGTGACAGCTTCCATGGTTAATGCAATGGCATGTGTGACTATATATGGTTAATGATGCAGGGTGCGTAATTCTTGGGTTCTTTATTATTAGCATTTGCGGTTTAGTGCTGTTTGCTATAAGTGAATTGTGGTAGAAGTAATCAGTTATTTTGTTCAAGTTATGTTGTGCTTTGGAGAGTGCCGTGTTTATGTCTGTGTGTACTGTCAGTAGTGCTGTGTCGTCTGCATCTGATGTATTTGACTTTGTATGGCCAACTTGTGAATGACATTTATGTATATTTGAACAATGTAGGTGATAATATTGCTCCTTGAGGGACTCCGTCCTGTATTTGTATTTCTCAGCTGATGTGCCTATTTTCTTACTTGAGTTCTGTCTGTGAGATAATTTCTAAACCAGGTATGCAATGTTCTTCTTATTTCGACTGAGTAAAGTCCAAGTGTATCAGAAGCTTTGGTAAGATCAAGGAGTATGAGGATAGCAAATTTGTTTTTATCAAGAGCTTTATTTAGTTCGTTAGTCCTCTAATAGTATGGTTGTGCCCTTCGTTTTCTGGAAACAGTGCTGCTTTTGTGAGATGATGCTGTATTTCTTAAATAGTTTTGTAGTCTTGTGTATATTACCTTTTTGAGAAGTTTAGAGATGACAAGTAAGTTAGCTATTGGTCTGTAGCTGTGAACGCCATTTCTTTTTTCCATGTTTGTAGATAGCTGTAACTATCGCGGTTTTTAGTTGTTTAGTAATAGCTAGTGTCGATGATAATAATAATAATAATAATAATAATAATAATAATAATAATAATAATAATAATAATAATAATAATAATAATAATAATAATAATAATAATAATAATAATAATAATACTGAGCCCAGTGGAACTTACTGCTAACTCTCCTTCTGGCTGATGTTGTTCCCTATATGCAACTCTTAAGTATTTTCAAACAGACAACCAGGATTCACTTTATCTCAATAACTAAATACATATATTGCTATTTGTGTAGTAACCTGATAATGGTTTTTTCTAAGTTCAGAAAAATTAGGGCATATGCATTTCCAACATCAATTATTCTTGTTACTTTATTATAAAAGCAATCAGATTATTAAATCGAGTGTTCTTAGCAAATCTGCAATGACCTACGCAGATAATTTTCCGCTCATCTGTCCGAAACTAAAAATGATCTCTAACCAATTTCTCCAAAATACTTTCATCCACAGAAGTAATAGAAACTGATATATAGTTTAATTCTCCCGTTTTTCCACCACCATTGCACTGTAGTATTATATATATAATACCATAGTGCAATGTGGTATTATATATATAAACGGTGAGATAACTGGTACTGTAATTTCATGAGCACCACGAACTCCCTTAAATATGTATCAAATTCCCATTCAGTCCCATCAACTCACTCGCATCAAGAGTACTTAGCACTGTAAATGCATCTTCTCTCTCTCTCTCTCTCTCTCTCTCTCTCATGGAAAAACCGAGCCGATTCCCCAATGTCTGGTCACTGGTCCACAGAGGAAAACAAATACCTGGAGATTTATCTAGGAAACACTCCCTCTCACGTGGATAAGAACTGTGATAAAACACTAACGTGGATAAAACACTAATTAAACGTTTCAGCAAGTACTGGGAAAGTGGGCAGATATACGAGCCTCTACCTCCACAAGAGAGAGAGAGAGAGAGAGAGAGAGAGCACTATTTGTTAACCAAGTAGCCACCAGTGTCCTTTGTCATACACTAAACATTCTCACTCCACCAGTGCAATTTATCAAGCAAATACAGCCAACTATCTATCGATTCATATGGAACAAAACAAACTGGATTTCCTACTCCAAACTATGTACTTCTCTCAAAGAAGGAGAACAAAACTTGACTTACATTGACAACAATATATGACAACGTTCCGCACTTGCTTTCTCCTTAATACCCTACAACAGGAAATGGCACACAAATGCACCACCGAGTATATTTTCACTTCTGCCAATAGAGGTCTCTCTTTCTCCGCAACTTTAAGAATGACAACAGTGCACGTGCCAGTGAAACTAGCAAATTTCTACAAAGATGCCCTTCGAAGATGGAAGAAGCTAAACCTCCAGCACACAGTGAAGACAGCATCCCTTCCTGAAATCCTCATGGAACCTATCTTTCACAACACGATGGTAATGCTATGCTACATGCTATGCCTGATAGCATAACGGAAGAGGGGCCCAGCCCTCCTGACTCAGAAGATACGGTGCCTATCTTTCTGATAAAAATCAACAATGCATGGGAAAAACTTACACTTTGCAACATAAACAAAATATCCAGCGCTCTAATACAACAATTGAACCAAAACACTTCATTGGACAATCCTGTATCATCCCACCAAACACTATTTCACTGTGACCTGCCATATCGCACAAGAGCCACCAAGCCCGACGCAGATATTCAGTGCAGGATGTGGCACAATGCATTACCCACTCCAATTATATTACGAAAATTTAACCGGATGTTTCAGATAACTATCTGTTCTGCTACCGTTCGGGAACAGTCTGGCATATCTACTTAGAATGCCCAGTCAACACACTATTAATCCGTTTGTCTCGGAAAACGCAGCCTTAACCAGTGGTAGTCTTCAAACAGAAGAGAAATATTTCAATCTCGTCCATGAAGAATCAAATAGCCATTCGATCTGCAACAACCTCTTCATCACTGCGAAAGCGGTAATATACAGCTTCTATCTTCGACATACAAGACTAGACAGCACAGCAGTGTCACAGAGAGAGGCAGCTGACCATCTCCTTGCTTCCTTCAAACAAAAGTTGAGAAGTCGGATCCTATATGAGCATCACCACCACAGGCAGAACAACACCTTAGATATTTTCCACTAATCCATGGAATCAACTCCTTGCTGAGAAGGGCGAGTGTATCATACTTCACTTTCCAACATAGAGGTGATATCATTCTCCACCCCCACCCCTCCCAAAGAAAAGAGGAAGAAAGATTTTTTTTTGCGTGCCTAACAATGTGAATAATGATCACCTGTTATTCTAACATAGGATAATATTACATGTAAATTACATGTAATATAGGATAATATTACATGTAAATATGTAATATTGTCCTATAGCAACTGTTATGTTCTTACAAGATACAGTATCATGTTAAAATAACTGTTGATTACATGAAAAAATGTAATTCATCTTAGAACAACTATTATTCCTATGTAATATACCTCAACAAATTTTTTATTTTTTATATAACGAAACCCGTGGTGAATTCATCACAAAAAAAACATTTAGTAATGAATATTTATGATGAAATATTTTCGAATTAAATGGTCATTACTGTGCTTAGTACGTGTGTTTGTTTAGTGATACCTCAACAAAGAATGAACATGTAACCTCTCTGTCTGACTGCAGAGAACCATAACCGGTTAATCCTATAGATAAGATTGTTATTTTAAAATAATAATAAAAAAAAAATCTTATTCAACTGCCTTTAATTATTTAGAGAGTCGGAGCGAGTGAGAATAGTCGGCTTATCAATGTTAATAGAATAAAGTTGTTTAGAATGTAAGCAAAATTACTGAACTAATTCAAAATACCTGAACATAATGGGTATTGCAAAAATCCTGGATATTAAATTTATCCCGTTTACTATGTATTATGGCTTCTATTCCGAAACACTCGAAATACATACGCTACGGCCTCTATTCCGAAACAGATAACTCGAGAATATTTACGAAAACTGCACGCAGCATTAAGTCAGATGAAAGCTGAAGAAATTATAGACATTGATGCACTAGCAAGTTCTTTATTGGTTATGATATTGAATGAAAGAATTTCTCCACCTGATCGGTATTTTGATAGGGTAACTCTTCAGAAGATGGTCTAGTTGAATGGCATCTTCAAGTAGTGTACACCAACTTTTTAATTGTCTTCCATTTCTTTTACAGAAGCAACGATCCAGAGCTGAAAGGTATTTAAAAAAAAAAAAAACTTACTTAAAAACCTCACGTGAATATTCAATCCCAAAGACAAATCTCTGGGCCTAAATATTCAAGAGCAATATCTTCTACACAGTGTCCTCTTTCACAAGATGATATTAGAGATATTTTATCCCTCATACCGCAGTGGATAAGAGATGTTTCCTAAACTCTCAAGAGTTCTTCAACACGTATGACGAAGTCATTAAGTGTTCTTTCCACGAGTATCTGGAATATGTGCTTACACAACACATCTTCACAGTTTTAAATTATTCTTATCAGTGTACACCAGAACAGATATTAAATGCACATGTTTTCCATGGTTATTTTGTGCTTGTGTAATTTACCATGCAGTGAAATCGTGAAAAAACTCATTCATTGCATCCTGCTGATGTAGTGTCAACCGATCTGAGCCACACTATTGAAGAATATTGTCTGAGGATTATAGAGTAGGTGATAGAAAATTCACACAACCAAATGCTGTTCATTTTCGCATGCTTGTCAGATGCAGTATCTATACTAGATGACAACTAACTTGTGATGATATAACCGTATTAATTGCTGCTGTTCAGTTTTTCATCAACCATGGTATTTTAGCGATGATGCAGAAGACTGATGTTTTCTATCAATTCACTTTCCATGATCTCTTGAATGTGTGTTATCATAATACCTAGCTGCTTTTGAAATAGTATCCCTCATTAAAGAAGGATATTATTTCATAAGCAGTTATATTTCGTATTTCAGCTATATTATTTCATAAGAAGTTAGTGCTTTAGAGAAATATTTCCAACAATAATGAAAGTTTTTTTTAGCCTAGAATCTTCCTACTTTTACAAATGATTTCCTTGACATCCTTTCAGCGTTTATATCCCAGCACCCTTCTGTTGAGATATTCCATACACTTTTAGAACTCCCGTGTTTAACTGAATCACTGATTGTAAGTTCCACTAAGCTGTTTGATCCGGGGTCAGGAATATAATCTGATGTGAACTGTGAACCCCGAAATCTTCATCGTTAATTTCGTTGTTGGGATATTTGGATTGACTGCAGAAAATTGATCATCAGAGATAAATAATCAAGTGATTCGTAGTAGTTATCAGAATGTGCAGAGTGATTAAAAAAAAAAAAGCAAATGAATGTTATAAAATGCAATAAGGAAATTTTGAGTTAAACCAGATCCAAAAGAGAAGATTCTAACTTTGTTAGTGTACTGTATATGATGAATGCATAAGTATCGCTCTCTTGTAACAGAAAGAAACAACGAACTTACTTAAGATAGACAACAGTTTTTGATTTCGCTATCCGAAGTTTTGTTTGTAAGAAACAAGAAGTCAGATTTAGATGCCTAAGTGGCAGTATATGTCATTATACTGGTATGCCATGAAGCGAGTCTGGTTAGTGTTCCAACAGATATACTGTGGGTTTGAATTGCACCTGAGCACATTGTTTGTGAGTGTGTTCATATGGTCAACAGAATTTTTTTCATCTACCCTCTGTGAGTCCGCGCGGTTATCCTAGTGGCTGTGCGCTTCGCAACCATATGCCTAGGGAAGGAGTGTCCTAGGTTCGATTCTCGTCGACGACGTGAAGAGTTCAAGGATCTTCCTCAGCCATAGCCAAGTTAGCCGGTTTTGGGCGTGGACAGCAGGTTTTTCTCCCCAGTTTATCTTGGGATTTTCATCCCGCAAGCAGGCAAATCAGCTCCGTGAACACACAGGCTACAGTCATAGGATACCTCCAGGAATAGAGTAACCAACCTATTCCGGATTTCGATTCTGAATGCCAACATGGTAAAAAGTGTAGGTCTATGCGTGAGCGTAAATGAGGACCCTCTGTGAGAAGACTTCCCCGATTGTTGGAATCCTGAAGTAGTTTCAAGAAGTTTCCTTGTTTGGTCGCCAGAGCAGCTTTCCACATTACGTAAAAAAAAAATAATAAATAAATAAAATAAAATAAATAAAATGAAAATCTCTTAGCCCACTTATCCACTCAATATACTAGTATACTGTAGTTTATAACCTTATGTGGGCAGAAATCGCATAAAAATACCAGCGTGTTCTGTTTTTCTTTCTTTCTGAAAAAGAAGTCTGCATTCAGCTTTATCAGGAGCTTTCATGATGAGGAAACTAAATGGAGAATTACAGTATAACAAACAACTTCAGTCGTCAAGTCTTCTTAATCCTAACTAGTATTATTCTGTAGATGAGTATTTTACAGTACTTATATTGAGCTGTGGGGTTTAAAAGTACTGTTTTCTTGCAGGGAATCTCTACTTACCGTATTTCCCCTAAAATAAGACCTAATCGGAAAATAATCCCCAGCATGATTTTTCCGGATGCTCGTAATATAAGCCCTACCACCAAAATAAGCCCCGGTTAAGATCGTCAGCCAGACGGACGCATTTAGTACGTCCGTTGCAACACACGAAGGACGTATATTGAATTATAAAATAATAATATTAATATATAATTAAATATAAATAAATAATATTATTGATATTAATACCTAAAATAAATGATAATGTAAATTATAATTAAGTATTTGTAAATACCCAAGCGGGCGCCTTTGGGCGAGAGGTAAACGTCTATGTAAACAGATGAACTCGAGACTTATTGCCGAGTGACCAATCGCAGTACAGACACAACGCACGAATAACGTGCGCACTTGATAACGAACGGACGTGGTTGTGTCTAATATGAATCTTCATAATTCAATATGTCGTGTGTTGTAACGGACGTACTTAATGTACTCGTGTCAAATAAAGAAACGTTTTCTGAATTTTGGTGCCGGCAATTTTCACTGAAAAAATCACTGACAGCTGTGTTGCCAATGCACTACGAGCACGTTACATGGACAAGAAGTGCTCATTTAAGGAGAGCTCTATTGCTGGACATGAGAGATTGGGGCCAATGGTTTTGCAGGAAATGGAGTCGCAAGAAATTCAGGCCGGAATTCGGGGTTTGGAGAGTAATGACGATGTTCCAGAAGAAGATGACATGACTGTATTTGAATAAATGTAGATTTTTGTACATGAAAAAATAAGACATCCCCTGAAAATAAGCCTTAATGCGTCTTTTGGAGCAAAAATTAATATAAGACCTGGTCTTATTTTCAGGGAAATACGATAACTACTTCATAATTCGACCAACGCTGTAGTTTCTTTCTCTTTAAAAAAAAAAAAAAAAAAACATTAAAAAAAAGATTCCTGTAGTTACTCACCAGAATCAAGCCATTAAATGTTGCTTCTGTCTCTCGAATCATAGAAATCATAACGCTAATATGAAGCCACGATATGAATTCCTATTACCATACAAAGTGAGACGAATATTATTTTTCTGAAATATTAGCTACACGCAGTTACTAGTCAGTACATCCATTTATCGCTCATTTTGGAATCTCTTGATAGATGATTATTTGTTGCCAACTGATAGTATATTGGTAAATAAAAATACGAAGAGAGAGAGAGAGAGAGAGTTTAAAGAAAGTTAAACCTCTTTAGGATAACTGAACCTATATAAATCAGACTGTGGATTTCCCTAACACACCCATCCACTCGCTCCCTCTTATACACAAGAAAAATCCAAAGTAAGCCACTAACACGATTTTTTAAATTTTGCATTCAGCTAAGTATGTAAATATCGAATATGTAGCGATGATAAGATATTGGAGGGAGGTACATCTACTCGACAAGAAAGAAAATAAAAAGAAAGATATACTGAGAAACTCAAGTACATTACTGATATACAGAGTAAAGAATACTTAACGTGACATCAGACTTGAAATAAATAAACTGATAACGTATAGTTTTGGTTTTATTTCTACCCGCGACTATGGGTCCTTCAACATAATCTAATGATAAGAATGAAGACACTGTCGAAGAAAACAATGAGAATATTATTGATCACTATCTGATTGGATCCATTTGTCTTTTCTTTTAAATGCAATTCTCATTTTTAAGGGGATATAAACCAAATAAATTAAACATAGAAATAACTGTTTGAATTCTAGTTATTTCCAGTCAATGTATATTATATGCAGTACCTCTTTTCCAAAGTTATTATTATTATTATTATTATTATTATTATTATTATTATTATTATTATTATTATTATTATTATTATTATATAAGACGATACTAGTTCCAAAAATTCATGGAATATAACGACAACATTAAGCAAACATGGGCAACACTCAACGAATTAATAACCCGATAAAATAAAACTTCAGCACAAGATTTTATTGCAAAAAGCTTCGGTCAGGACACAAACCAAGAGGAACTTGCAGACTCATTCAACCATGCTTTCACAAACATCACACAACTCAAAAAAGACAAACTACTAACGATCAACAAAAAACTACCGACACAAAGTCAACAACAAACGATGTATTTTCCACCCATAGCAAAACAAGAACTGAAAGAAGCAAGCCTACAACTAAAACCAAAGACCACTCCAGGAATAGACAAAATAAGACTCACAGACCTTATAACACACTTTGAACAAATAAATCCAATACTTTTGAAACTCGTGAATATAATATTCGACACAGGCATTATTCCACAACAACTAAAAACTGCAGTAATTACGCCAATATACAAGCACGGCAAAAGAAACGATACTCAGAACTACAGACCAATAGCTACACTAGCAGTCATCTCAAAAATTCTAGAAAAAATAACACACACCAGACTACAGAACTATTTACTGAAGTACAACATCATCTCACAAACCCAATACGGCTTTCAGAAAACAAAAAGCATCGTTACTTTATTAGAAGACATCGTCGACACAATAAACAAAGCTCTCGACAAAAACAAGTACGCCGTCCTTATACTGCTGGACCTAACCAAAGCATTTGACACACTTGAACATCACATACTACTCACCAAACTATACTCAACAGATATAAAAGAAACACTGTATACATGGTTCAGGAACTGCCTCTCAAACAGAACACAAGTAACAAAAATAGGTACATGTCACAGTCGGAGTATACAAGTAAAACACGGAGTATCTCAAGGTGCCATATTATCACCCACTCTATTCAACATATATATGTTATGAACATTAACGATGTTCATAACATATATATGAACATCGTTATGGATATGTTATGAACATTAACGATGTTCATAACATATCCATAAGAAGTCAAATATTTCAATACGCAGATGAGACTGCACTACTAGCAATCCACACAGACATCAACACGGTTCTCTGCAAAGCACAACAAGACTTAAATGAAATCACAGCATACTTCCACCAAAACGCAATTCTAATCAACGGCACCAAAACACAGATGTTGATAATACACAACCCAAGAATCATGCGCCACGCACCACTATCGATTCACTGTCACACATACCGCTGCATTAACAACAAAATTACCTGCGAATGTCCAGAAATCAAACCTGTAACACATGCCAAATACCTTGGTCTCTATATAGATTCCCACATTAAATGGACAAAACATATAGAATACCTACACGCCAAACTCCGGATCAGCGCAGCAAAACTCTTCCAAGTCAAAGACATTATTCCACTCAACATAAAAAAACTCCTACACGGTATCTGCGAATCAGATATGGAATAACAATCTATGCAAATACATCAAACAGCCACCTAACAAAATTAGAAACGCTACACGGGAAAATCGTGTCAACAGTGATCTGGACACCTCACACGCAACAACCAATACCCGACCAGCACATGGCGACACATAGAATCCTGAGCATTAAAAACCTGAAACACTACATGACATTAACAAGGAATTACTTCAACATCACCTGTCGAAACAACAGAGACACATATCGTATAACACGACTCACAACAACTCTCTACATCCCCACACCCTTCAACAACTCATACGGTTCTTTTGTGAGATCACATCAGATACCCACGTAACTCAACAACCTACCAAGAAAGTTAAAACACGTAGATAACTACAGATCATTAAAAAACGAACTCTGGAAAATATACCAACAAAGTTAAGAAACCATTAACACTAATATACACATCACAAATCACTACATCCAATGCCTACATCTCATACATAAACAGTAGCAACAACACAAATAGTGAAGGTAAATCCCACTCTCTTTCTCTTCATAAAAGCTAACCCAAGCTTATAAGTAGGTAGGATTAACTTGCTTCACTTATCTACAAGTAATCCTTATAAGTAAATGCAGAAATTTGTATGTTTTATCACTCTTTCTCTATTATTATTATTATTATTATTATTATTATTATTATTATTATAAAAAAAAATAGAGGGCGCTTTAGCAGCAAGCAGTCGCAAGCACGCTATTTCGATGCTCCCATATTTTAAGTTGCAAAGTAGATCTTTTCTTGTGAATTAAAATTTAAAGTACATCAGTGAACTCCGTTCTTCAAGACGAACATATAGATGTAAAAACTATAAGTATCTGTTAAGTAATAAGTAAAATATAAGTATTCAAAGTTCGAAGTATACGTTGGTCAACTACGCGAGAAGAGAACAAAGGAGGACGCCATATTAGAAAATACAGCAAGATCGTCAAACAAGAAGTATGAAGTGCTACAAATGCCAAGAAGACCTAACGGGCGAAGAAAACCACGTAACATGTAGGAATTGCCAAAGAAACATGCATTTTTTTATGTTCAGGATTGTCCGAGACCACCTGGCAGCGAAAATCAAACAAGAATCGTGACGAGTGGAAGTGTCCCCATTGCAGAGATAACAAAGGAACGTCGCCTTCGACCACAGGCGGAACACAGCCAACGCAGAAAACAACCGCAGGCAGTAAATAGCTATCAACAACAGAGGGAATTAAAAACAAAGAAAACAACAACGGAAACCCAGGTGAGCCATCTTTAAATGCATTACTTGAAAATAGATTACAAAACCTAAAAGACTGTTTAATCGATTTTGTTGGAGAACTATTTAAAAAACATACCGCACAAATTACAGAAGAATTTAACCAATACGAGGCATTTATTAAATTTAATAATAACTCGATAGAAGATATGTTACAGACCGTTAGAGAAATTAAAAACTGCATCAAAGAGCTAACTGAAAGACAGCATAATTTAATTAAAGAAACAACGGACCTACGGCAAGAACTAAACTCTCTAAAGCAACAGTACGAGCTCTCAAACCAACAGCAGCACAAAAATGACCTCCTCATAAATGGTCTCCCAGAAATAGCTACGGAACCTCTAAGAGACACTGTAATACAACTAAGCCAAAAAATCGGCTCCCCCATTGAACCAAGAGACATCCAGTCAGTGCATCGGTTACCACAAAAAAGGAAAAAAGAAAATAATACCCGTCCTTCTCCCGTCGTAGTGCGACTCACCAACAGCCTAACAAAAACTACACTTATAAAAGCTAGCAAGATTAAAAATCCAGTAGTAAAGGATCTGAAAGGAGACCATGACAACACCCCAATATACTTGTCTGAATACCTTACTCCACACTATCAGAAAATATTCTACCAAGCAAGGAAAGTAAAAACAGAAAACAATTACCAGTTTATATGGATAAGAGACAGCAATATATTCCTTAGAAAGACACAAGACTCAAAACCAATCGAAATAAAATCCGTAGATGACCTCAACAGGCTGTCACATTGAAAGGAATATTGACAACTCGTAAAGAAGGACCAGCACCCCAACCAACACGAATGCACACCATCAAGCAGACGTAATCACCCCAGAACATGATAATTGCCACATTCTGAAATCAATATCAGAATGGAAACAACTGACAATCCCCAAAAAAGGACTATCTATTCTCCACATCAACATCAGAAGCATTCAAAAACACTGGCTGACCCTGCAAGCTTATCTGAAGGAAGATATAGATGAAATAGACATTTTAATACTGACTGAAGTGTCTATGACAAACGAAGGGGCATCCTCCTACCAAATGCCACACTTCCAACAACACAAACACTGCAGACAAACAAAACGAGGCGGTGGTATAATAATATTTACCAAACATAAACTAGAAGTAACAGAAATAAACTATAAATTAGAATACGCAGAAAACATATGCATCGAAATTAAAAACATCAAACAAGAAAACTCCCTGATATTAAACGCAATATACAGACCACCCAATATACAGAGCACCACAAAATTCCTAGAAGAACTAAACAGATGGCTTTCAGCCACGAAAGTAGGCACCTCAAAATACTTGATAATAATAGGAGACATTAATATAAACATTAGGAACATAAATAACAACACAGAACAATACCTAGACCTATTATCGGCATATAACATAACCCCATCCATACAGTCGTATACACGAGAAGAGATAGTCGGAAACACAACAACCTCAACCTGCATTGATCATATAAATATAAGGGCCCCTCCAAACAGCCACACAGCAGCCGTCATAACATGCAAACTAGCAGACCATTATTTCACAGCATTGCAGTTACACACTGAATCAGAACCCATAAAAATCACTGAGACTACAAAACAGTATCATAGCATTGTAAACGAAGCAATAGTGAACGATGAAATCAGAAAAACAGACTGGATGCAGATAGCATCTTTAGACTCTACTGAAGCTGTATATAATAATCTTAAACTTGCATTTAACAAAATATACAACAAAGCATTAACAAAAATAAAAATACGCCCCCAAACGAAACAAAATCCATGGATAACAGACAACATACTAACAGACATACAAAGAAAAGATGCCCTATGGAAACAACTTAAGAAGTCACCGAACAATATCGCTTTAAAAGCTGAATACAAAAGAAAACGGAATCTCCTAACAACCCAGATTCGAACGGCAAAAAGAAACTATTATAGCAACAAATTAACAACAGCACAGAACAACATAAAGGAAACCTGGCACCTGATTAATGAAATGCTGGACAATATACACAGAACCACTGCCACAGAAACAATAAAACACAGCTTTGCCTGCGACCCCAAATCCCTCAAACAGTTGGCAAACAACTTTAATCAGCACTTCGTGAACTCTGTCCAAAAGCTACAAGAAACAACCTTTCCTCACACATACGAACATTCTCCACTAGGTCCACGAGCAACCCAGTCGATGTGGTTCCCCACAGTAACAAAAGAGGAACTATCACTGGCAATTCAACAAATTAATCCTAACAAAGGACCGGGGATAGACGGAATCAGACCAAAAGACATCAAGAAACACTCAACCGACCTACTTCCAGTTATACAAAAACTGTTAAATAAAATCTTCGAAACGGGAAACATACCTGAAACACTGAAGACTGCATTAATCACACCCATACACAAACAAGGAAAAAGAAACATAATAAGTAATTACAGACCTATCGCCACGCTGCCTGTAATCAACCAAATCATGGAGCGCATTGTACATCAGAAACTCTCCACATACGTTGAAAAATTTCAAATCATACCCAAAACACAATATGGCTTTCAAAAACATAAAGGAACAGCAACACTCCTGGAAGATTTCACAGATCTAATAAACGCTGCATTGGATAAAAACAGAATAACATTAGTGGTATTCATTGACCTAACAAAAGCATTTGACACACTAACACATAAAACCTTGTTAACGAAACTTACCCATATCGGAATTGGAGGTCGTCTACTCCAGTGGTTTAAAGCATACACGAAAAACAGAAAGCACATCACACGTATAGGATCAGCACACAGCAAAGAGGTACATGTAACCTGTGGAGTACCGCAAGGAGCTGTCCTATCTCCCATTCTATTTAACATATACACACACGACATAAGCCAACTCCCCCTAAAAAGTAAAATCTTCCAGTATGCAGACGACACTGCCATAGTATCCATTCACAACACTGCAAAAACCGCTTACAAAAATATGCAACACGACATCAATCAAATCACTAACTGGTTAACCGAAAACGGCATATATATAAACCCTGGAAAAACAAAGCTAATGATATTCAAAAACCCCCAAACCCTGCCCATAGAAACTAAATATCTCACTATCAAACATTCATCCTCCTATACACAAAGTGCAGAACCTAAAATCACAACCATCACACAGGTGAAAACAACACGCTACCTTGGACTTCACTTCGATGCAGATCAAAGTTGGAATAGCCATACAAACTACCTACACACCAAGCTTAGGATAATAGCAAGCAAACTATACAGATTAAAAGACATTGCCCCAACCCACATAAAAATACTAATCTATAAAGCATTATGTGAAAACATTTTAAGATATGCAATCACATCATACGCATTCTGCGCAGACTACAGACTTAACAGGCTACAATGGTTGCAAGATAAAATGATAAAACTGATATTCTGGGAACAACCCACTCTTATGCAGGAAGCATGGACAAAACACAAAATATTTAAGGTGAAACAATTACGCCACTACACAGTCATGTTAAAACACTACTACAGCCCAACATATAGAGTAACCAGAACAGCATATCAAATAACAAGACCACAGTCAACAAACTACATAACATATAAGTACAACAATCACCACGGCAAAGCCACCCGAAACTTCTACGTACCTGACATGATAAACAAACTGCCGTTCGACAACAGAAACCTAGGAACATACAGAGAGCTGAAACAGGCACTATATAAATATTATAGCGAGAATGAAAATTAGAGCAATTCCTGTTTCTCTCTCCCCCACCACACATACACACACACACAAACCTACGACAACCCCCCCTCTCAAAAAATTACCACTACAAGAACACAGAGAAACAAACACACCATGTCTAAATCCAACCCTATATTCACAAAAAAAAAAAAAAAAAAAAGTTAAACTGTAACAGCAGTCGAAGTCTTTCAAGCACGTACCAACAAACAGTAAAATCAACATCTGGCTTGTGACCACTATAGGAACACAACTATGAAACCACCACCCTCTGTCATCTATTATTTTCCTCAGATAAGCTCTACTAAGCTTCGAGGAAGAAAATTACTAACTTGCAAGTATCTGTTATACACACTTGTAATGCGTTATAAATATTATATACATATAATTACTACAGCAACTATGTATGCAATTCATCTGAGACATAAAAAAAAAAAAATCTGTATAATCCTTATTGTAAATACTGTAAATATTATTATTGTATGTAACTTATACTGAGACATAATAAAATGTAAAAAAAAAAAAAAATTATTATTATTATTATTAATATTATTATTATTATTTTATTCACATAATTGATGCACAGTCAAAACAAGATATCATATAAATAAAAATTTGACAGGTGATTCAGAACAATTCTGATTCTATCCAAGAATCTAAGAATAGTCCGTCAGGTAGCGTCGTAAAATATGGAATGTTCCAAGTAATGCTGTTGTGTTTTGTAGGTCATATGGGGTCACTTCATTGATTTTTAATTGCTGTAAATAGTTGGACAGCTTCTTTGAAGTTGCACCAAGTGCACCTATAACTATTGGAATGACTTTGGTGTGTTTAAGCCACAGTCGGCCAACTTCGATTGCCAGATCTCGATATTTAGTAATTTTTTTCCAGTTATTTGTTGTTGATGTTGTTATTACTGGGTACTGCAATATCGATAATCCAAACCTGTCGATGTTCGATAATTGTGATGTCAGGTCTATTGTGTTCCAAATGCCGATCAGTTTGTATTCTAAAGTCAGAAGAATTTTTGCTGTTTCGTTTTCCAATACCGTCTCTATTTTATGCTGCCAATTTTATTATTATTATTATTATTATTATTATATCCTCTAAACATTCTTTAAGATGAAAACTTTTAATAAGAAGAACTAATTCTTTGTCAGGACATTTTCAGCTGTTGTATATGCTAGATCTTTGCAGATGAGTATCTGGGGTAAATTCAAAAGAACGCTAATTACATCTGAAAAGGAAAAGTGTATTGGCAGATTAAATTAATTCTCAGACTTCAATTTGAAGAGTCGCTTTTGAATAACAATAGCTAGAACGACATTAGCACCCGAAAAAAATTGCAAGAAATTCATACCTTTCAACGCCTACCTGTTACAACAGTCTAGAGCAGTGGTTCCCAAACTTATTTGGCTTACCGTCTCTTTTCCAAAAAAAAAAAAAAAAAACGTTTATTTAGCACCCTCCTGGAAATTACTCTCCAAGACCTGACCAAGCTCTACTTGATGCATATAAAAGAAAATCGTATGAAAATCCGATCATAACATATCAAGTTTTAAGCGAACAAACAGATGGAAATAAGACACTTTGGAACTGAAATTTTAAAACTATTTATTGAAATCAACGAAAGAAACATAAATTACACGTAAACATAGAACAATTTGGAGTTAAAATTTAATAACACTATTACAATTAAGAAAACAAACATAAATTGCACATATGTAAAAATCGCACATAAAATAGTAAATAATGATCAGTATTATTAAAAACAATCCTAATGAGAAGGATGAGCCGGGTGTGTTATTCCAATTTATTGATATTTGGCTCTATATTTGTCAGTAGAATATTTAAACCACCGCGATTAGCTATTTGCAGTCGGTTTCTTTTTTTAGTTAAAAGATTTGTGACCACACTGAACCCAGTTCCACTAAATATAAAGATGGAAATGCGAATAAAAACTTTTTTACTACAGCCCACAATCTAGGATAAAGTATGGGCATCTGCGTTTACACTTTTCTGCGTTTGTACTTGAAAATGGGTCCAAAACCCAATCGGATTTTTTCATTTCAAGAATATCTTTAAATCGTTAGTTTAAATCACAATGGAGAGCCTCCAAGTGCTGAACAACAGTTGAACGCGTCTTCATCACATTTTTCCACAGTTGATAGATTTGGAAACTGGCTGAAATCTCCTCGTTCTAAGTTTCGTTTTGCACAGGACAAGTTTTCACACAAACGCAGAAATAACAGCTTATTATTATTATTATTATTAAATTCAGCTCATCTCCTTGGAGCCGTAGATTTGTTTTATTAAATTTGTTAAACAAGTGGTGTCAAATAAGCTATGTCACTTTTGAAATTAATCAAGTTGGCTCGTAAAGAATCATCTTTGTTTTCTAAAAACTGTAGCACTAAAAGAATTTATAAAATTAATTCAAACAGGCGCCCTTTGATAGCCAACGAACTTCTGTATGGAGCATCAAGCGAATGAATTCTTCATCGTTTTTAATACAAAGTTGTCCCAAAAAATCTGTCATTCAGTGGATGACTTTTGATTTTGTTGACTGCTGTAATTACATAATGTAATGACCTGCGTAGACGATCACTCAGGTATTTGGCAACGGTGAATCCATAGTGTACAGTGAATACATTTGGCACCTCTCTTTGAAATATGCAATAAAACCGCGATAGCGCCCTACCACCGCTGGAGCACCATCGGCAGCAACTGACAAAGAGGGATTTCTTTTTCTTTAAAACACTTTTCTAATGCATGAAATATCGATTCTCCTTTAGTATCAGTTAGCAAATTTTTAACAAATAATAATTCTTGACAATTTTATAATTCTTTAATTTATCGTACATATGCTAAAAGTAAGACTTCATTTCCTGGTAAAGCAGACTCATCAAGTTGTATAGAGAGTTGGGTTATTTTTAAATACTCACATAATGAGTCTTCAACATCCTGGGCCATTTCATCAATTCTTCGTTGCACTGTAATAGTGCTCAAAGGAATTTTCTTGATAATATCAGAGGTTGGCTTGTGCAGTACGGTGTGTATGACCTCATTAACAGCTGGTAGGATTGGTTCTTCACCAACGTTATGCGGTTTTCCCGAATTAGCAATGAGTAAAGAAATGTAAGAGGCGCGCAACCCATCATCATCTAGTTTGGATGCTGCTGAAAACATACTTGCCAATGTTGAGTGTTTCAAAAATTTTTCTTTAAGTGCTTGAAAATATGATAAATTCTTATCTTTTTTTTTTATAAGAATGAACTTTTGTCTAATATTCTTCTAGTCTTGAAGGCTTCATAGATTCATTTGAAAAAAAACTTTTTGGCAAATCAAGCACATTGGTAATGTTTTGTTTGTAGGCGACTGAACTTTGTTGTCTACATTTCTTCTTGGGTTCAGCCATGATATTATCTGTAAAAAAAAAGTTAAATTTACAAAATTGCTAGAATGCACTTTCTCACGTACCTAACCAAATTATTTTTACAAGAAAAGGCATTGAAATACTCACGTGAAATCTGCTGTTTTATTGGAACAACAATAATTTGCTTTGTGCGTAATCCGTGTAAGTAAGGAACCGACTAGGTATCGAATATGCACTAAAATTTTTATGCATTACATCAAATTGCAACTACTTGTCACACAATTCAGAAAACATCTAAAACCGATTTCATACGTTCTCACGTATTTATAGTATTGTAGTGAACAAGTCATGACATCCACATGTCCCTGCCGATGCGTGCTGGACTTGTAAAATCCCGATCACTTGAAAATGTGCGTCAGCCCACACTCTGTTAAGATCTGTCGTCGGACTTCAACGCCGACGATCGGGTGTAACTTGATTTTGTACGTTTCCTTGTAAAATAAAACAACCGTTACAACCTTTACTTACGTTATACATCAAAATTTATCATCAATCATCAAAATTTTGGATGATAAATTTTTTCATCGCCTAATTTTTGTCCTTTATGCTTTCACCGACCCCTGGATCGTTCCAACGCCCACTTTGGGAACCACTGACCTAGAGAACCAACCGCATATGCGTAAAGAACTGAAGTAGCTCTGACCAAGTCATCTGTAATGACACCATAATGGACTAAGCAGCTGTTTAGATACAGTACACTGAATAAAATATCCCTTCATTATTATTGTACTTGACTGTATATATATATATATATATATATGTGTGTGTGTGTGTGTGTGTGTGTGTGTGTGTGTGTGTGTTAAAGATACAAAGCAATTTTTGAAACTTGGTTTTAATCATTTTTCCCAAGTAAACAAATAGACAAGTAAGTCAAGTTTGCGCCTAAACTGTGTTCAGGTCTGAAGCAACTCGTGGTAAAAGTGGAGTAAGCTCTGATCACTTTCTCTTAGTATCTCCCTTGATGCAAAGCACATCCCCTTGCGGAGATGTATGATGCTATGCATTAAAGGAAAGGGCCACTACCCAGAGCACTTTCGACCTTTATTGAGGTCTCGTCAGTGGGAGCCAGTTCAAAAAAATGCCAAGGTTGAAGTAATGCAGAGCTTATAAATTTTACCTAAACAAGCTGCCACAAGGTGCTTTGACCTTATTAAATAAAAATCTCCGGATGAGAGATAGATGTAGAAAGTGTTTTACCCTGGGTATACTATATGTTAAATTTTTTTGTTTACTTGGGAAAAAGGATTAAAACCAAGTTTAAAAAATTGCTTGTTATCCTAACGTAAAGTATACCCAAGGTAAAAAACTCTCTCTCTCTCTCTCTCTCTCTCTCTCTCTCTCTATATATATATATATATATATATATATATATATATATATATATATATATATATATATATATATATATATATATATATATATATATATATATAAATAAGTTTTTTTACCTCCGGAATAATGTATATTATATATTAGGGTTACCAAGTAATTTTATAAATTTGGTTATTTTACTCCTAATCCCAAGTAAGCAAACAGTTAAGTTTGCGCCTGAAACGTAGTTCAAGTCTAAAGGTGGTGCAACACCAGGGCAACTCATTGTAAACGTGGGTAAAGCTCTGATCACTATTCTCCATAATGTAAAGCACATCTCACTAAAAGATGTATACTGCAATACATTATGGGGGGGGGGGGGGTCACTACCCAGACCGGTTTCAACCTTTTTTGAGGTCTCCTCAATGAGTAGCTAGACCCTAAATACCAAGGTTTTAGTAATACAGAGCCTTATCAACTTTTAATTTTACTAATAAAAAAATCTGGTGATGTTAAAAAACTTTTGCAGTTGCTTCACAAAGACGGGCTATTTCTACTGCATGCTCCATAACTTATATGGTACTTAGTATCGGTAAATAATATGAACGTGCGTGCAGCGTGTTAAGATATTTTCGTTAGGAACTGCATTTAAAAATTATAAAAAATATATAAAAATATTATAAATGGCGAATGTAATTATTTTAGGAGGAGGGAAATTGTTTCCTTTTATATTTATTTTTGTAATTGGGAGGGGGAATGCAACTATCCCTTGATACCTGGATGGTCAGACCTGCATTTTGTACAACAGAATGCGAGTCCTGTATATTTTCCTTTTACTCCTGAAAATCCAAGAGCAATTACTTGTCTTTGAATACCATACTAATTATAAACTGAATGCACAGTGCTGCATTTATTTCCAGTGAGAGATAATATATACTCGCTGCAAAAAACATTTCAAGAGGGAAAATAGTTCATATGTAAATTTTCGTTACTAAAACATTATGCATTCACACCAAAATTCTTGTTAGTCTATAATTTTAGTATTATTAAAAACCAAATAAATCACCACAATTGCTCTGTGATGGGAGTTCCTAGTTAAAGATTGTGATTATAATAATAATATAATACAGTATCTTATTTCCTTCCGCGAGTGCCCAATCGACGTTGCACAGTCAGTTGCGCAATTGTATGTTAGCGTTAGAAAATCCGTTGCTTCGATCAGCGCGTCTTTTCTGTGCTGTACCTTGAACTGTACATTGGTTTAGTATAATAGATTGAAGCAGTGGAATATTATACACGTGCTTAGTGCTACAGTTCCGTCAGTGTTAGAAGTGTAAGTGTCGTCTGTAAGCATCAATAAAACAGAATGCTCGCGCAGACGATAACCGATGAAGCATTATCTTATTTTTCAAGAGGCGCTGCAGGGCAATTAAATGAACATTTTAGAAAGTTTTCGTAGTCTAAGCATTAAAACATCATGCATCTTACTTATGTTCCATTTTTTATCTTGTTCATAACAATGTTGTTCTCAAGACTATCGGCTATGGTAGCTAGGGAAGTGGAAATATGTAACATCTCCGTACATACACCAATGAAGGCAGTTCTTTGCGAAAATCCTGAAGGGCTGAAAGGAAGCAACTTCTCTTTGTATGTCAACGTGTGCGATGTGCCAGTGGTTGAATCCACTTCAGATGATACTCCTGTACTCACCCTCAGAGACAGTATTAAACTTAAAGGAGACCAAAGATGGAGTTTGCAGTTCGCATCAGTAGTAGCATGGAGATATACGTTTCCTAGTGATCCTACGAGTATTTATTACGATCTTAGAGACATCGTCATCAATAACAGCATGATTTCTAATATTCCAGTTTTCGATTCGCATGTGAAAAACTCACTACGCTACCTCTCCATCGAGAATACGGAAATTACGAACGTAACAAATGAGTTACAAAACTTTTCGAAGGTTTTTTACCTCTCCTTAAGGAATAACAAAATATATTTTATTGCTGAAGATGCGTTTTGGGGTTTTGAAATGTTGACAATATTAATGATGTCGAACAATAACATTAAAAGCTTAAAGGCAAATATCTTCAAACCAATATCGTCAGCTTTGCTTTCACTGGATTTGGAAAATAATCTTCTGATAAATCTAAATGGAGCCTTGACATTCTTAAACTTAAATGTAAGTAACTAGAACATCTTTCGGCTTACATTTTTTCTTTTGTTTTCTGTTTTAAGACTTTAAGAATGAAAATTATATATTGTATATTATTCAAATATTGAAGTTTGCTAAATGTTGCATTGTTAAATAGTAGACTAATTTTGACAACAACAACAACAAAAAAAAAAAAAAAATCAGAACTTTCCACCAAAGTTTTCGTTACTGGAGTTTTTCCAAATTCACAACAGCAGTGGAAATTTCTTGATAAAGTGGGAGAACGCCTAGCTTTCTTCAGAAGTTGGACAAGATCGGGAAGCAACTGAACAAATTTCAGTGTTTGAGTTCTTTAACTACTGCTGCTAAGGAGGCACATGTCTTAATCGCTTTCGGAATTAAGTCACGTACCTCTCAACTTCGTTATATATGCTACACAGGAAAACCCCTTCAACATTCAAATACAATAAAGGTCGAGTGTTTCGCCCTCTGCCTCAACATGTAAAATCACTTTAATGATTTAAGCAAGTATTTAAACACAAGCGACGATATTTAGATAGGCTATGAGGTATCCGAGGGCAGATGATTGGCACATTTTTTACTATGTGCCCGTGGTTTCCAGGTGGATTTGTCGTTTTAGGAGAGGGAGAGAGAGAGAGAGAGAGAGAGAGAGAGAGAGAGAGAGAGAGAGAGAGAGAGAGAGAGAGAGAGAGAGAGAGATTGAAAAGAAGAAGAAGAAACCTCCGTCTCTCTCTCTCTCTCTGATATCTGCTCGGCTATCTGTTATCGGCATTGAGATAGCACAGCGCAGATAGCGTTTCCTCTTTGCGACCAACAGGCGGTGGTTTTCGAATCCCATTGCAACATCGATATTTTTGAGTCTTTAGGTGACAGCCTCCTTAGCGCAGTTAGTTTAGACGAATCCTTTGGTTGGAAAAGATTCGAATCTCGTCTATGATGTGAGGAATCTTTATCAGATGTTTGCAATCAAATAGAGAGTTTAGCTGGTCTCATTCCACCATATTTGAATTCGAATAACTAAGTTAAAACTCTCTTTTGAAAAACAAGTATCGTATTTCGAAGGGAGTAAGATGCTTCTTTTTTTTTTTTTCTCAGAAAATGTAATTTATTTAACAATAGTATTTACATGGATTAATCCTCCATATTTCGACCGAGTCTCCATTACTCTCTATACGCTTTTGCCATCGCTAAGTGAGACGCTGTATGCCCATAAAATGACATCCATAAAATATAGACTATGAACTGGATGAGTAATACATGTTCAGCCAAATGTTGTATTTGCTTTCCTTGTATGCAAAGTGGTCCGAGATCGGGCGTTTTCATCGAGAAGGATAATCTCATTCATGTTTCTTGTGGGCTAGAATTTACAGATGCATTGTTTCAATATTTTTACAACGTCTCTGCTGACCGTTTCGAATTGATCGTGGGGCCTCTTGGACAAAGATGGTATCTCGTTTGTGCATATGGTCCGCAAACAAAATCCTTTCTTTGTCCTAAGACGCGGTTGCCCACGAAAGGCTGTCTTTTGAATTTCTTCTTGCTGTGTAAAATAAGATTATGCCATTCCATTGACTGTATTTTCGTTTCAGGATCATAACAGTAAATACATGTTTCCCCATTCTATGCAATGCCTTTTGCCGCGCTTAACTTAAAAATAAAAAATAGGACGCAAAATAGGAGCAGGGTTACTTATCAATTCAGGCTCACCAGCGATGATATTCAGGCTTTAAACTTTCAGTCTTTCATAGCTGATGATGTCATAAAAAGTTGGGTTTAAAAGTATTATGTTCCTTGCATTCTTGAATGCCAGTTGAAGATCTAGTCTTTGCCACCAAAGGTGAAGTGTCTTTCCAGCTGCTTCGTCGAGGTGTCGACAGCTGTAAACTATTTTCAAAAAGAGAAAAGAAAAATTCCATGATGATTTCATATTAAGGAATGCTTCAGCAATTCCACTAGAGGAGTGTTTAATATATAATTCCAGTCAGTAGATCAGTGTAGTGTAAGTGACAGCTTGCGTGGAGACATCTAGTAATATTAGACGCTTTTTAAAGGACTCAGAGACAATCCTAATAATTCAGATAATCAATATAAGGGATAAGGAAACTTTCTTGAATAAAAATGTCAAGAGAGTAACGAAGTAATGCGTATTATGCTCTTATTTTCGTACTCAAACATTATATTGTACTTATATATCCAGTACGTCATAATAGTCAACTGCTACACACAGTTCATATCCCAACCTATCGTATCGGCTTTTCCTGCTCATTTTTATTAGCTACTACCTTCATTTATTGTAAGAAAATTTCAGGACATTTCCTCCTTATACCTTTTCTGCGGGAATTTTCACAGATATTGCTCAAAATAATCTAGCATTCATAATCTTTAAGCCAGACACTGATCATCTGTGTAACAAAGATGTTTACATAGAAAACGGAGCCTGCTTGGAAAGTTACCTTTCCATATAGGCTGGCATATTTCAGTTTTCCGCTTCCAGTGAATGCTGCTGACTTTTGATTCAAATGTTTGAGTTACCAAAAACAAATGCATAAATGCGTAATTTTTCATTAGGGACTGACCTTGGATGAAAATTATCACCGAGTGTTAATTTCAATCTAATGAGACTGCTACTACAATCTAAAATGCATCGGAAGTTACTCGTAGAGCATTTCATTCGGTAAATGTAACCTGACCTATAAACAATATTCATAAAAATTATGAACTAACTTTTGTAAGCAAGAATTAATATTAAATATCCTGATATGGTCACCTTAACGACTGCATTAATGTTGCAGGTACATTATTTGCATTATTTTTGCATTTGAACCCAGTAATTAATTATGATCATCTTAGGTGATATCTTCATATTGAAGGTTCGTAATTATGGATCTTTCCATAATGCAACACTGGAGTCTCAAGAACCAAGTGCAGGGGAAAAGTTCCCTATATATTTTTTTGACTGTAGATCCGTGTGTGTTCATGGGATCCGGTTTGCCTGTTCTGAGGGACGAAAAACCCGAGTTTCCGGAAGGAACAACCCTCTAACTCCGTATGAAACCAGATACCTCACCTTTAGTCAAAAGAGACCAGGTTCTTCACGTCATGGAGGGGAGGCGTACCCAGGTCTTTCCGACCAAAGGGCTTTCGTTTATGCCGACTGAGCTACGGAGGTTCTCAGTATTAATATGGCAAATATAGCAGATAAATTATTGAATACAATTGAGGATAACTATTCCAAAGTGTGGGAAATTGTTATCCTCAATTGTATTGGGGATTTCTGAATTTTGAATTCTGAACCTTCGTAGTTTAAGTCGGTAGCCTTTTGATTGGAATGACCCGTCTTCGAAGTACATAGAGGACGCAAACCGTTATAGCTTTTAAATTAGTTAGTGAGTTAGCCATTCTTATATAGAGATGGTTCCCTCCGCCCCTCCCACCCCTTCTGAAAACTCACGATTTTGGCATTAGGCAAAGGAGAAAAATTGGCAGGAAGAACACACAGAATTGAGAGATACAATTACTGGCTTCATAGCCTTAAGTGCTTCGGTAGTAATTCCAAACAACAACCGCTTCGAACTCGTATTTTCCCCTTCAGTTTTTACGGTGTTGCGTCGAATCGCTTAGAGTTGATCCATTTTGGACCTGATAAGCAATTCATATTTTGTGTGAAATATGTTTCGGGAACCATAAAATTTTAATAATTGATTATTATTTAATTAATTGTTTAATAAATTAAATATTTCAAATTACACTGCTGTAGTATTTAATTCTAGTCGCCGACCTAGAAATGGATTTTTTCTAATTCTTTCTAAGCCGGTTCCCGAGTTACTCGATCATATGCACGTGAAAATTCGATTTCCATCTCCTTTCCTGTCTCAAAAATCGATTGTAGAACTTATATAAAATTACAAACAGTAATACTAGTGTTGGCCTACATCGCACGAAATGGTATTAATAGCATCAGAATTACAGCACATTTAATATATTTATTATAAATGCGCCATTATTAGCGTATTGAAATCTCATTTCGATTGCCCAGTGTGAGACTACCGATTCGCTTATTCGAGGCCTGAATTGCTATTCGATCTCTAGAGCAGGGCTTCCAGACCAAGTAAGTAAATAAATAAACAAATAAATTATAAAAATTAATTAAAATAATAGAAAAAAATAATCCTTATTTCAACCATAGTGTTAGTGAACTATATGTTTACAGCCTTGCGTAGGTGGGGGTCTTAATAAAAAAAAAATTAAAAAGGGGGGGGAATAAAACAAGCATGTTTTTGATATCAAATCAAAGTTTCTGGTCTTCAAAAAAATAGTAACCAAGAGTATTAACGCATTATAAAATTCAATATTTCTTTAGCGATTGCTTTTCGAAATGACCTGGGAGATTACGGCAAACAAGTTAATTTACAGCAATACTGCTTCTGTACTGATAGCCAATGCTAAATAATCAATGGTTGGCAATGAACCTAAGCGCTAAAAAACATGTATTTAGCTCTTTTAACTGTTACCTGTTAATTTCTTTTTGCTCTTTGATTGATTTTACTTCTTTCATTACTGATATAAACTCTCAAAAAGAACTTTTAAAATTCGAATAGTATCGTAATTTTAAATCATTGTATTACTGTTGTGATAAGAAAAATACATGATTGTAAATGTAATATTGCATCAAAGCATCATTTTATGTCTACAGTATGAAATTATGAGACATATCCAATATCTATTGACTTGTATAGTTGATTGTACGTAATACGAAATTACATTATTTTAATTCGTATTTTATCCTAACGCAAACGAACAACAAAAATTTGAAGTGAAGTATATTCACCACTAGCTACTTGTATAAGGAGAGCATTTCTCATTCAACCACAAGCTGACAACACTACAAACTGCTTGTAGCACGCCTTCCGAGACGTGTATGTTGTCCTGAATATAGTCACTTCCTAGATTAGTTTCAATTATTAATGAGAACTACAATCGATAAAAACAATCAAAATGTAATGATTTTAATTTAATAAAATGGTTTTAAGTTGTTTTTAGCTGATAAATTTAAATGATTATACGCCTGTAATGAGCATTATGTTTAAACAATGTATTTGTAAGTAATAAATATTTCTGAAATATAAATGGAACCAGAGCATGGGTCCATTTATAATTCTAAATGAACCTATTACTCTGTTAAGCTAACCCGTGAAGTAAAATAGTTTTCATTTCCTTTACAGATGGTTTTCTTGGGTGGAAACAAACTAGAGTCATTGGATGGAGTGTTTCATGACAACATGTCATCACTAACCAATATCGACCTTAATAACAATCCTCTTCAATACATTGGACCCAATGCATTTGGAGGAACTCCGAACGTTGAAGTGTTAAATCTACAGAACTGTAGTCTGAAATATATTCATCCTGAAGTATTGTTACCTCTCCCTAAATTGAGAAAACTCTATATTAATAACAACAACTTTTCAGTTCCTTTCCCGTCTTTGAATGTAGTTAATGTACTGGAATTTTTTCTTCTTAACCATTCTCAGATAAAATTTTTGACAGGTCCTTTACCTTATTCTGCATTCATAAATTTAGCTGGAAATCAACTATCTTCATTAGAATTTATTCATTTCAAAGGTAATTCAATACTCTCTTTTCTGAATGTCAGCTATAATAACCTATCGTCAATATCGCAGGACACATTCAAAGATAACTTCCGGTTGGTTAATATTGATTTAAGTAACAACTTCATAAATAGTTTAAATAACTCACTTCAAAAACTCTGCCGTTTAAATTCAGTAGATCTCTCCAATAACTATTTAGAATTCATTCAAGAAAATGACTTTCTTTGTGGACAAAATCTTGAAGTACTAATCCTGTCATTTAATAAATTGACAGCATTAGGTGATTTAACAGCTCATCTACCTCGACTAGTGTTTCTGGACTTGTCAAATAATCAACTTTTTACCCTGAGGAGCCACAGTCTTCCAGACAACGTGACTACCTTGAAACTATCGGGTAAGTTATATTATCTTATTTATGTTTCTGTAATGGATGACGCGCGTTTTGTGCATGTTTCTGAGGGAAGTACAAAAGCTCTCTAAAAAATCTCTCTCTCTCTCTCTCTCTCTCTCTCTCTCTCTCTCTCTCTCTCTATATATATATATATATATATATATATATATATATATATATATATATATATATATATATACAGGGTGTTCGGGATAAATTTGACATATTTATAATTAATTATATTTTTCCGTAAGTTACATGTATTAACACACACTTCTCTTCATTTAAAAGTTTGGACCCTTCTTCATTCATATACAAGATGTCAGAAAGGATGGATAGCTGGAACCCACCTGAATCATGGAAGAGAATAACTTGTATCATGATGATTCGTGCCCGCCATCAAAATAAGGATATTACGACTGCCGCCCAATGCTCCCTGAATACAGTAAAAACAATCAGGCATGAACTAGAGACTTGCAATGGTGACTACGAGGATGTAGCAAGAAGAAAGATCCCTAGCAGACGATCTGATTGCGTTCGTACAGCAGAATTCCTCGCAAATCTGCAGGAACAGGTGTTGAAGAACCCTGGCATTGGAATTCGGGCTTTGTTCGTGGAGTTGCTAACTGTAGTCAAGCCCTGGATAACAAGGGTAGCCAATGGTAGGCCGTATGTATGGCAGCAGGATTCGGCCCCTTGCCACACCTCTGGGAAAAGTCAAAAATGGTTGTCTGAAAATTTCTACGACTTCACCAGTCCAAATGTTTGGCCTCCAAACTCCCCAGACCTTAACCCCATGGATTATTTTGTATGGGGCGCAGTTGAAAAAGACACCAATCGCACTTCCAGTAATACAAAAGCCCAGTTAATGGATAAAATTAAAACAGTTTTTGCGGCCCTTCCCAGGGAGACTGTAGCATCAGCTTGTTCGAGGTTCCGAAGCAGAATTGAAGCTGTGATCGATGCTAATGGTGGTTATTTTGAGTAAATCTTGTTGATAGTATTGTAATTAACTCTGCCTGTAATGTTTTTTTGTCAATTCATTAAATTTAATAGATACAAAGAAGATTTTCTTTTTCCTTACGAAACTGTCAAATTTATCCCGAACACCCTGTATATAATATATATATAATATATATATATATATATATATATATATATATATATATATATATATATATATATATATATATATATATATATATATATATATAAGATATATATATATATATATATATATATATATATATATATATATATATATATATATAAGATATATATATATATATATATATATATATATATATATATATATATATATATATCTTATATATATATATATATATATATATATATATATATATATATATATATATATATATATATATATATATAAGATATATATATATATATATATATATATAAGATATATATGTACATAGACTCTATGTACATATATATCTTAGACTTTATCGCAGCAATTCCGAGGGTTAAATTAATTTGAATTATGGCCGAGCAAAAAAGCCAGTATCGCATGCTATTTACTTGCGTGTATTTTCTTATATAATGACACCTGTGGTGAGTTCATTACTACAAGAAACACACGTATTAAACACAGTGAAAATTATTTAATTGTAAATATTTCATCCCAAGTATCTTAGGACATCATCAGTACAGTACTTTAAACAATAATAGGAATAACATACAGTTAGGGCGCATGATTATAATAGAATCTCAATAAGCGTGCGTGACGTGTTACAGAAGTAAAAAAAAATAAATAAATAAAATAAAATAATTATTTTACACAATTCTGTATGACAATTTCCCATACTTTAGGAATAGTAAGAATGCCGTTGCGTTTTAAATTTGGTCTGTATAGTAGGGCTTCAGCACTTTCTTTATATAAACGTTCATGTTTATATAAAGATCTATGTAAAGATCTATGTATCTAAGATACTTGAGATGAAATATTTACAATTAAATAATTTTCACTGTGGTTAATACGTGTGTTTATTATAGTAATTGCGTGTATTTCTTACCGTTTTGATTATTCTACAGATGAAAGAGCTTGTTTCCGAGAAGAGAACTTCATCACGTGTGAGACCGAATCCATTTTTAGCTGAAAGTTGTCATTCAGTCTCGGAATGCGAACTGTAATCCAGTTCTAGGCAATGAAGCGACACGTTCGTTTGAGAATGTACTCAAACTTTATATCTGTCAAAGTACTTAAATTGTTATTATTATTATTATTATTATATGTGGGCATCACCATGGAGTCCAGGCTTATCCACTTGTTAGTGGACCTCCCTCGAACCATCGATATCTGCACAATACCTGTCATATTTTGCTTTGAACTCATCACAGGAAAAAGAAAGGATGTGAATGTATTTGTTTTTTTGATGAATATTTTGGTTGAATCTTTTTACAGTAATAGGTTTCTCATTTTAATATTTATATTAATAACCATCTTAATTCTGACGTTGAAATCTCAACGATGATCGCTGTAGCAATATCATCAAATCAGTTAGATTACACTCCCGCAACTCTTGCTCAGGACAATGACTTGCATCTGCGTTTATAGCGGTTTAAATAAAATCCCAATTGAATGGTACTGAAAAATGAAAATAAAATTTAGCAATAAAAACAACAACTCTTACGAATAGGGAATGAAGTCCTATTTGATTGTTCTATTAATCACTCTTGTTTAAGACAGCTCCGTAAATAATATAGTGCAAATTATGTCGAAGACAATCACTAGAATGCGAAAAGAGAATCTCATTTCGAATGTTTGAGTTTGGTTTTCCATTATATAATTCAAAAACAAAACTCTGATGCTTTGTGCAAACAGCAATATACGTGTGTTGTAATACGTAAAAAGTATCGTTAAGCCTAAAATGCTGCATTTGGAAGACAAGTAACAAAAGTATTCCACAGAAACGAAACGTCTGTATGATAAGGAAGAGAATAATAATCTAATCATTCATTGTAAAATAAATTTAAGGAATTTTAAGGACATGTTCTTCCTTTCCCAAATTTAACGACCACTAGTTGTATTTAGAAAAGAGAATACTTATTTTGTAATCTTTTAGAAACCAATAATTTGTCAAGCGAACATAAATTAAATTTATATATCATTCTTACTAATATTTTGAGAATCCGAAGTTTATCGTAGAATAACTATTTTTGACTCATTTGAAATTTTCTGAAAAAATAGATTTTCGTGTCTGTATCCCTCTCAAATAAAAAAAAATGCAAATTCCATTTATATTGTTGTATAAAAAACCAGATAGGAAAATGCGAGACTGAATACGAGACTGAATGACAACTTTCGTTGTTAAATAAAAAAATTACTTGCATATTTGTATATTTTACAAATATTATCCTCGTTATTTGTATATTTTATTCATATTAACATTGTAATTTAGAAAATATCACATACTTAATTCGCCATTAATTTTCTTTCTTGCTTTTCTTTTTATATGAATAAATACTTGAGGGATCAGTGTCGTGTAATAAACTCAATTTTAATATTTAATTTGCTAGTCTAAATCAAATTAACCTTGTTTTATTTGGTCTACACAATTTAAGGTTGTGACGGTTCATGTTGGTGAAGTAAATGCTCATTAGCGGAAGGAATTTTGTTAGCCGATAGGGAAAGACGGTAGGTTTTTTAACGGAAAGGACAGAATAAATGTGGAGATGAAGGGGGGGGGAAATACCTGAATACAGTGGGCAACGAAACATTATTATTTTTTTTTTTTGACAGCCCTTGGAAATCTCAAAAAATTACATCTATGAAAAGGATTGGTATCATATTAATATGACAAATGGACGAGTGTGAGAAATGTTTTTTGAAATTTATATTTATTGCTTTTCTTTCTTTAGGTAACCCTTGGTCTTGCAACTGTCTCCTTTCATCGTTTGCAGAATGGCTGCAATACCGACCCTCATCTGTCGTCACCGACAATCCTCTCTGTAATTCGCCATCGTGGTGGAAAGGTAGCCTTATGAATATTTTGACGGTGAATAACTTGATGATATGGAGGTGTCCTGGACCATGTAGCTGTAAATGTGTGAATGAAAAAGAAACGAACCAATACTTGGATGTCAAATGCAATTCCTTAAATTTGCACCAAGTTCCAAAGGAATTAATTTCTTATCTTACGCAGTTTATATCACATGATACCTCCGTCCCTTCAAATATGCCTCAATTGCGGGAATTTAATCTGGAATACAATCAATTGACAGTGATTGAAGATACCGTTGTTAATCTGAACGCCACAGTTTTGAAACTTCGAAACAATTTATTAACCAGATTGCCAAACAGTTTCTTTCGTTCGAAATCTTTGCAAAGTGCTACCTTTTCCCATAATCCGTGGATGTGTGACTGTGAAGCAATGAAATTTAAACGGTGGCTTGCACTAAAAGATATCTTGGTAAGTTACATTTAAATTACTAGTATCCACATGAATTCCAAATTTTATACCTCAATATTATTCTCTCCTCCCAACAATACTCGGCACTTGTGTAAACTTACATCTATACATTCAGTCCATCTATACGCATATAAACCATCGACATATTCAGCTTATCCATTTATGGATAGGCTGAATATGTCGATCAAGTAAATCAACTGTCAACCAGCCTCCCATGTTTAGTCTCTAGAGCAGAGTTTCGGATTATCTCACCCTCAGATTACTTGCGATATCAGTGTGCAATAGATTTCCAACCTTTCGTCAGAGGAATTATCACAGAAACATGCCAACTAAGTCTACTGCGTAGTAGACACTTTCACCGTCGATTTAAACATTACTACATTTTTTAAATGTGATTTTCATTCACGAAAGATTGTAAGCCTATAACACATTAGTACCGTGAACGAGCTAAGTCTTTTGCTTTTTTAATTATTTTTTAATATTTTTTTGTATTTTTATTGATTTTTATTTAGTCTGGATACTCTGCACTGGAGACTACACATTGAACTTTTTCAAGCCACTTCAAAACTCAGGGTGGTAGTCTCACACCGGGCGATTAATTCATCTCCAAACCCAAAGACAAACAAAAACCCAAATCAGAAACATCCTTACCCACGGCGGGATTTGAACCGAGGAGCTGTTGGAAACGTGAAGTGGTTGGTGATATTTTTAATATTCCCTAGAGAAGGGGCTTCCATGATTGATACACTTCAAGTTCACACCAGACTTACTGTGGGGATGTAGAACCTCCTTCATTCACGGATAGTATAGTAAAGATTACCGCAGACTGGCGGCTAGATTGCACAGGAGTTCTCCCACTCAGCTAGTGCATGATCCTGCTGCCGCCTGCTTTGCCAGATTATCCTTGAACGAGGTCAATGTATTGTGTTGGAGGAAACCGTCGAGACCACGCTCTAATTAGATTTACTCGGTGCGTTATGCAGACATGTACAGACAATGCGTTGTTTTACAGACAATACGTTGTTTTACAGACAATACGTCCGGACGGGGGTTGTCCTCACACTACATGTGTTGTCTTTTTCAATATCATTAAAAGTAACACCAGTTTTTTTTTTTTTTTTTTTTTAAAAAAAACAACCCTCTTCTTTCAAACAACACGATACCGTAGAAGTTCTTCTCTTCGTGTCATGGTATTCAAGTCTGTTTTTTCTCAGGTATCCTCTTCATCCAATGAATAAACGACCTCTTCTCACCGACCTCAAATCTTGTCGTAGTTTTGCTGCTGCTGATGATGATGATGGTGCACCTATTCTACAAACTTTTCAAGCTCCAAGATCATCTACAGTGATTGCTTTAAACTCTGATCACTACGCATTCTTCAATGTGACTATCACAGTCTAATCAACTTTAATGCTACCAAAACACCATCTTGTCTGCTCTCTCTCTCTCTCTCTCTCTCTCTCTCTCACACACACACACACACACACACACACACACACACACACACACACACACACACACACACACACACACACACACACACACACACACACACACACACACACACAAAATCTGGTTTTCCTTCTGGTTTAATAATGTTTATGTTAATACATTTCTTCCTGGACAAGAATCAGGTTGCTATGCTCAAGATATTCTTCTCTGGCATTTCATCTGTATGCCATTTCCTAACCTTCTACAGGTCCCACGTCAATCCAACCATAGAATACCTTTCGCTAGTGGGCTGGTACATAAATAAACTCTTCTAACAATTGTCGATGCTAGTTAGAGAGGCTAGTCCAGTTGATTGATGATCCTCTCTCTTTCTCTTTGACAGACACACTTCTGCCACTTCTTCACAGATGTTCTGTTTCTGTCTCATGCTGTTATAAGTATTTTCATGGATGCTCTACTGAAATGACTTCCATCACTCTTCTAGTACGTGCGTATACTGGACAAGTGGTTGTATCCATCGCTACAGATCACATCCACTGATCTAGTTTCTCCTCATCCTCTCTGTTTCATTTCACTTGCTTTGATTCTCTGGAATAGCTTCCTCATCTTGTATTCAAAAATAATATAACCAGCAGATGTTCAAAAAATGATATTTGCTGGTTTCTTTTCTCTGCCCAACCTATAGTACTAATGTATTATAAGTTTAACAGCTTATAACACATTATAATACAATTATAAGCAATATAATACTCATAATGCAATGAGTTTATGAATGGTGCAATCATTACACCATTCCATCAAGTCAGCCTTTGATAATAAGTTCCCCGCAACAGGTGAGTCATGTGCGAGATAGGATTGATAGTATCGTAAAATCCAACAGACGTATAGCAGTTAATCAAGTGACAAGTTGGATAGTGTCCGTTAATGATCATAACAGTTGATACCTCATTTGGACACTGCCCCCCCAACAATGTATAACAGCAGACACCTAATGAAAGTACCATGATTATCCAAAAAAACGTAGCCAAGGATAAAATGAGCGAAGAAACATCCGCATCAATTCTGCTTCCTATTTTATGAAGATAAAAGGATAAGATTATGGCCACAGCATAAAGTCACGAACCCGCCATGCTTGTTCAGAACAATATAAGGTGGTGAGAAATGAAATGAGAGTATGCACCATGTTTCCACTGCTTAAGATATGGATCAAGGGCTGAATGGTGCGGCTTACTCGAACCCGTTATCAACCAAATACACTTCCTGATGTGGACTTTTTACCCAGTATGTGATGGACACTTGCAAAAACCTTGTGATTCACCATTTCAAAGGACAGACCTTCCAGAAGCTGGTCAGGCAATGTGATTTCTCCTTAATTTTAATATTCCTCTTACACACACACACACACACACACACACACGGATCTCATTTCGGTTGGCTTTTTTAATGTGATGTTATGACGAACCTGTCACCAAGTAAAATTTGAGGAAATTGCAGGAATTCATCATGTCCACCTTTGTAGGATACTTGTGGAGTGTTCGCAGCAGAATCTTGTGGAATTGATGTCCGGCTTATCCAGGCTATTCTGAAGGCAAATAGTAATCATGGAAACTATTAGATAGAAGTCTCGAATAAACTGGCCACTTAGTGTATAATATTTGTTAGAAAAAGTTGATGAATTAATCTCATTTGTTAACATGTACTCAATTTTCATCACTCAGTGTATTATATAATACAGTTGCCTCATTAAGATGGGGATCATAATAATCCCTACGACTAACAGATTTTTTTTCTCTTCTACTAGATACCTGACATTAATAGCACAAGATGTTCTACATATGTAAAGAGCAATGCTAATAAACCGATTATGGAGCTTACTGAATTTAACCTTTGTCCAGCTAACGTGCTATTTTACATATTGTTGTCAGCAGGAATTGTTGGTGAGTAATTTTGCTTCACAAAAAATAAACTAACAGAATATTTTATCTTGATATTATAAGTTTTATGAAATAGCATTTATTTATATTGATAAATGGTTGGCTGCTTGTTTGTCTTCGCAGCAACTTAAAGTGCACAACGAACTACACGATCTGGTAGACTATGAAGACTTCGATTTTGTCGTACGTAATTTTGATTCACTGGGCAGATATATCAAAGACTCTCGTAGGTTTTCCTCCTATCAATGTTGGCAGTGGTAAATATCTCATGGGCTACAATATGATACGTTAATGGTTTCCGAGGTTTAACAAACCTAAAACCAGCTGGAAAAATGTATTTTTCCAGCTGGTTTTAAGTAAATGTACAGTTGAGTTTATTATTTTTAATATACCTATTGATTCTCTCAGGCTTTCAGATGAATACTTACACGTGATATTGAGTTATGTCGCTACCTATTTAAAAGCGATACACAAATTATCCAAGTCCGTCCAACCTCAGATAACGCACTAAAGTTAGCCTTTTTGAAAATTACAGAAAATGTCTTATATATTTACAGTATAACATTCCCCCCCATAACTGTTTCAAAATTGTTACATCCATTAGTTTAAACACACAATAACACTATAAACTGTAAAACAGTATTTATTTCTGCTTTTAAGAATGTAACAGTTAAATGATAGCTAATTATTATACATCCTTGTACGTAATAAATTTACAAACATGCTTTCCTCATCCCTATAATAACTATTAGCTAGTCTTTCAGTCTCCATTTATAAAGCCGGATATGGTTGTAAGTACAAAAGGTTGCGTGAACCAAAATATTGCTTAAGCTGCTCTCATTGAATTGTGTAGTATGCGACTTCGAACCAATGGTGTGACTTTGTATATGGCTCGATGCCACAGAAAGGACAATGAAAAAGTTAAGGTAGAGCTGAGAACATCGGGGACTTGTGCAGGAACAAACGATTTCCCGGTGTGTGTTGAGGAAGTGGGGGAGGTCAGGAAAAAAAAGTATCTTTCGTACATTATTTTAATTTATTATTATTACTTTGCACTTTTTATTTCTGGATATTTGTTGACTATTTGTAGTTTATTATGCAAAATAAAAATGTATAAACTTTCAAATTATTATACGTAATAGATGAATGAAAACTACATGTAAAACTGAGCCTATACTAGCCATTCGAAGGGTTAAAACATGTCGGTTGAATTCAAATCTGAAGACATTTTGACGTATAGAATAGCTCATATCTTACGACTGAACTTCAAACACTTCTGCATTATTCTTGAAAGGGAAAAAATGGGGAGGGGAAAAGTAAGGATAATCACTTACTCCCCCCACCTTTTTTTTTCACAGCAGAACCTACTTTTGCTGTGGAAACATGAAAGCATCGCATAACATAATTTTCAGGTCACTTCCGTAACACCGCCTCGATATTTGCCCTTCGGTCAGAAATATCTCTACGAATATGAGAAGAACCTTAAGAGAACCACGCGTGATCTAGATCAAGCGAATCCAAACCAAGAGAACACTCATACATTACAGATATTGGAAAAGTTTTTGGAGATTTGCCACAATTTGAAAAAAAAACTCGCAGACGAACCGCGTAGCTTAGAAATATCGAAAAAATTAAGAAAGGTTAGGCATGAATGCATAAAATATATGTAGATACTACTCTATTTTATCATTTACTACTATAAAGTATACACAAATTTATTATAAAAGTTATCAAAACTTATGCATACAAACACTTACAGGCCGTACATGGCCACTCGCAGTCGAGAGAAATGTAAACAAACGTAAAGATGCAGTATTAAATCATAACTGCATAAAAGTAACTATTAATTAGTTAAATTAATTAATTAGCATAAAATAAAGACGTTTATAACGATTTATTCATTAGTAGCAATATGATTGCTTTATAAGCAATCATATTGCTGTTTCTTCGTTATCAACGCCTGAATCGTTATACCTGTAAATATATATGAATCATTTTTTTTTCACATTAACTTTTCATTTTTGATGTCTAGTGTTAGTAATACGTATAACATTTACAGTGTTTTGTATCATATAAGACAATATTGATTTAGGTACTGACAGACAGACGATTGATTCATCCTGTATACAGACGACGTAAACTTACGGTATCGATAAATACAATACAGTACTGTAAATGTATTTTCACTTCCTTATGAGTTTCTTTAATAATATTTTCTTTCCTCTAGCTTACTTTATTATAAGAATGTAGTATATAATACATACAAAATATGTGTTAATCGACTGTTTATGCTATCGATAAGGCTTCTGGTCAACAGTAGGCTATTAGTAGTTAAGGTTTTGGGGGAGTCAAAAGTTAACACGGATTTTCGAACAACGCGGGGGATTGGTGCCCCCAATCACCGCGTTATTCAAGGGTCAATTGTATTTTCTCAAACTGAAATCGTTGCTATTTACTTAAGTTGAGAGATTCACCTACTCAAGAATTTTGTGTACATGTCTTAGCCCTCACACCTACATATTGGAATTGGAACTTTTCGATGGGAATTTTGCAACATCATCAACAACAAAACTCACTGTGTTTTATAATACTCAAATTTGAGTCACTGATATGTGTGCAAGGAAAATATATGAGCATTTATCAGAATAATACACCTGAAAACAAATGTGTCAAGTGATGGTATAGAGAATGTTGAAAAACGTAACTATACAGGCACCCGAGAATGATTTTCGATGCTCATTTCTTTATAGCTTCATTACAAGAAAGATGAAAAGACGAAATTAGATATGTTGTAATTGTTGGCGTACATATACGTACATTTTGTCTCGTATATGACAAGAAAATAAACGAGGTGACACCTGTCATTCACAATATTTTTATTCCTTGTATTAATTTTTCGACATATGTTTATATCTAAAAGTTAAAAAAAGCATTACAACTAAATTATAATTCAAATAAAATATTTTGCTTGATCATACTTTATCTTTCCCTTATTCTTCTAGTGACATTAATTGCTGTAGCTTTGGTTTGTTCTGTGTACACTCGCCATCTCCTGAACCTAAAGGTTTGGATGTATGCTCATGGCCTTACTTTTATTAAGGAAGAAGACCTTGACCAAAACAAACCATTTGATATCTTTCTATGTTACAGTAGCGAAGATGAGCCCTTTGTGGTTTCTCAGCTTGTGCCAGGTGAGTTCTAATTGAAATGCATACAATTTGTAACTTTAAATATTTATTTCATAAATTTAGACGAAAATTTAAATATGGAGATACTTTTTCTCACAACTGAAATGGTGAACTTCAGGCATGATAATCATTTCATTTTTCATCTAAGGTTGTGTACAGTAATCCCCCACTATACTGAAATAAGTGTTGAGGTAACACTTTATTTCAGTGAAACCCAAATTGCACACATCTCCAAAGCATTAATGCAATTTGAGCCATTCTTTCTAAAAACACTGGTTGGCATTCACCCGATGTTTCATTTCGTTACAAAGGTGTTCTGTTGGAACTCTGTGCAGACTAGTCGAGTTTTAACACGCCATTTGTCTCAAACCATGTTACAATAGAGCTTGTAGCATGATGGTGTTGCTATGTTGAAGAAAATTAGTATATTCCGTGAAACTTCTGAAACGTAGGACGCATTACATTATCCAGTGGTGCTGCTGTAGCATGACTGATAATATCGGCATTCATTGTTCAAGATGCTACAACCAAAAGACCAAATCCATACTAGGAGAAATAGTTACCATTACTTCTTTGGAATTACATTCGGGCATAAAATCTTGCCCCAACCACGCTCCTCCTCCCCGTTGCTCACACTTATTTAGTTGGAAGAAGGTAGACATGATTCATTGTTCCATAGCAGGGACTTCAAACACTCCAGAGCAGCGATTTCAACCTTTTCAACTCACGGCAAACTGAACAAGGCACAACATTAGTTTTTTTTTTTTTTTTTAAGGAGAGATTTTATAATTTAAAGAACGAATATTAAGATTGTGCATAAAAGGTCAATAACTAAAATTTTAATCATTGTGTTATTTTTAAAAATAATGTTATCGTGGATTTCAAAAGATTTATTTTTATAATTTACGTTCATATTTCTTATTATTCCAGTTATTGAAATGAGATATCGTTGAAAAAGATATAATTTATATAAAAAAAATCTATAACGTATTTTATTGGTCTAAAAAAAAAAAGTGCTCTCTCTTTCTATCTCTCAATCTCACTGGAATCCTCTTAGGCTTCCCGACATAGAAATCATGCGCTGCCCGTGCATGATTTCCACTCGTATTAGCGAAAATAGCTGCCAATAGCATCAAGAATGTCTTGAGCTTTTGTTGATTTTGGAAGTGTTTTGCAAAGTAAAAATTATTCAGTGATGTCACGTGACTCATCCAACCGGATGGGGAAAAAAAACCCGGCTTTTATAATGTTAGCTATCACTTCTTGTATACACCGACTAACAGTGTCATTTGATATAGGTATGTTCAAAATTTCTTTTTCATATTCCTCGCAAAATATAATATTTATAATTTTAAGCGTGCTTGGTAAAATTAGTGACTCAGCAATTGTATGTGATTTCATGTTTTTTTTTGTTTTTTTTTGACGATTTCGACAATGGTATAGTAGATTGTTTCTTGAGCTTTGTCAAAATATTTGTAGTTTTGGTTAATTGTTCAGCCTGACGCGTTTGATCAGCTATAAGACTTTTAAAATGTTTAATTGGTTTCTCGCATAAATGTGTTTTGTGTGAAAGTCTTTTCAGCTTACTTGGAACCATAACTTGGTTTACCACTTTCTCCCCACAAACATAGGACTTGGCTGTACTTCTCTAAATGAAATGAATACAAAGAACAAATAGTCTTCATTATACGAACTTCATCAGAACTAACCTAACTGTACTATATGTGTTACTATCAGAGCTAGTATCAGCCACACTTGATTCATTGTCATCACTTAACTTACGTTTTTAATTATAAATCTGTCCATGTATAATAAACCCTGAAATAAACAAAACAAGAATAAAACTTAACTAAATTCAGAAATAAGAAAATTATTAAAACGAAATCGTAATAACAAAAAAAAATTAGCATAAACTCACAAGGAATGACACTCCCGATCAGAATAACAGCTGCCTGAAGACGACTGACACTGGTGACTTGAAATGGTGACAGGGAGGGTGGTAAAAGATTGCAGAGTTATTTGGGGTCCGGAACAATAAGGATGGAAGTTCTTGGAATTTTATAATAACTTTTTTACTATTAAACTTTTATCGTTTTCATTGTTATCGGCCTTTTTATTCAAAATAGACAGTACTTCTAAAATTTACCTCGATGATTTTTTATTCCTCAATTTTTCCTCACCTCTTTTCTACCCTTCATCCTAACTCTCGTGGCACACCAGTTGAAAATCGCAGCTCTACGTACTAATCAGGTTGTTCTTTACATTTGTGTAGTCTTTCTAGTTGGATGTTTATGTTATGTGCAGCTACTCTACCACAGAAACGGGTCGACTTTTTTACATTACTGATCTGAACTTCTGTAAAACTGCCAAGATTTCCTTACTTTCCTTATGAATACACTTTTTGTTAGTACCCTGAGTTCTCCTGTGAGTGTATTATTTGAGGGTGGCACTACACCTGCATTTCCATTTACTTATAATGTTGTATACGGTTGTTTTTGAGTGTGCAGTTACCAATATCACAAACGTATAAGTCATGATATGGCATACTATGCTTACACTTCTTTCGGAGCCTTGAGTTCATCTTCACGTGCATTTAGAGTATAAAGATGTACAGTCTATTCTCGTGGTATATCTGTTTGTTAAAAATAATAATATAGGCTGTGTGATTTTATATTTCTTTTGATTGATGCTATATTTCTATGATGATAGAAATATAGCATCAATATGTTGCATTCTAAAACAGAGGGAAATACATTTCGATGCTTATTTCAACCCTAATGTATATCACTTGTGTATTCAATGATACCTGTCATTGATTCCAATGATGCCTGTCATTGGGAGCTGGGTTTTTTGAATTACTGCGAAGAAACGAAAGTCGTCTGTTTGTTAATTGGCGTATTCTTCTCCTGTCCTCTGCCTGTTTTTCGGAATGAAAAAAAAAATAGTAATTCCAGGAATGAAAACCTGCCACCCCATATGAGACTGACTAACTCATCTTCAATCAAAAATTGAAGCTTGCCAAAGACGTAAAGATTCTTTACGTCTTTGGCAAGATTCGAACTCAGGTCTTTCCAATTATGGGATATCTTTGTTATTAACTGAGGTTCAGTCTCATTTAGGACTTCTGTTCAAAATTTTTCCAGAACAAAAGAAAACTTCTAACCTTTAATATAAGATGAATTAACTCAGATCTCAATCAGCAGAGTTAGTTGGCCTGAGACAAAAGACTTCAGTTTCGAGAAACCTAAATTTTTACGATTTCTGGAAGGGAAAACATGCTTTTAAGACACGCAAGTTGCATAAGGAAGTTCGTAACTTGACCTACATTTGTTTCTCATATGTCGTTTATTATAAATCCTTCATGTGTAAGATTATAATATTCTTGAAATAAACCAGATTTAGTCTCATATAAGATATTTTATCGTCACTTCAGACTCTTTTCTATGAGAAAGATAAGAATAAAGTAGGCAATACCCAGAGATATATAGGCAAACAGAAGTAAAACAATAAATAATTTTTGAGTTTTTATTTGCTTTCTTCTCGTTGATTTCAAAAAGTGCATTTTTCACAATTAGCCACAAATTTCGTTAAAATGTAAATAAAATCTATAAAAAAATAAAAATATTTATTGCAAATTTACTTTAAAATATATTAAATGAGTAGAAAGTAAACAGCAATCCTACTTTCTTTTCGTCCAAATACATCCAAAGGTAAATTTAACACGGCGTGTCAGACACACCTGAATACAAATGTTGCTGACTAATACTTTGACCTGCTCTGCTTGGTTGCTTATGGTCGTTGAATAGTTTGTATTGTTACGGTTTTTTGCAGATACAATGTAAGGCTTCCGTAATTCATTTCGATGACTAACAGCATATATTAGTAGCAGTCATCCAAGACAGTTGTGCTTGAATGAAAACGTCAGATTCTGGCTATATTAATGCCGATCAAAAATGTAGCGAAATATTATTTCCGTACATTTTTCACGAATTTTCCAAGCAGTCAGTCTCGCCTTGAGAGAAAATGAGTAGAAGAGAAAACTTCACTATCGTTATTCGATGCTTTAAATTGCGCTTATTCCGATCCCAATAGTGATTTGTAAGAAGCTTCCCGAAAAGTGCTAGAGATTAATTTCATTTACTTAAGTATGTAAATTAATGGTTACCGTTACGCAGGTGTATAAATCAGTTTTAGTAATCTTTTCTGTCACAGTTACAAAATGGACAGCTTTCGTTTTTTTTTTTTTTTTTTAAAAAAGGAAGCAACTACCGTGTTGACAATATAGACCAATGAATTTGGTCTATATTAAACTGAAGTAAAACTTCAGTTTAATATAGACCAAATTCTACCGTAACACTACCGGTCTGGCCTTTGGTGAACAAAAAAACAAAAAAAAAACTTTACAATATCGGAGCTAGAGTCTTGTTATTTGTTAGGAATCACTAAAAGATAAATTAAGCTGGAGATTACTCACATATATATTAGAACAAAAACCGTATTGGTGGTGGCAAGTAAAACCTGAAATTATTGCTTATAGTCATAAAGTGAGAGATTGTTGGAGAACCTGAAAGAAGTTATATGGACTGAATATGTCTCATCCATATTCTTGGGATTTTATACCACCATTATTGTTAAGATTTTGATATTCTATATGGCTAGTATCCAAAGAAGAAAAATAGCATTTGCAGGACATTTGATGAGGGGTTCTTCTGGAGAGCTTCCCAGAATAGTATTGCAGGGGATGGTGGAAGGAAGGAAGGAGAGGAAGACCCCGACTGCAATGGAAAGACAACATCAAAGATTGGACGGACAAGAATCTTACAGCAAGAGATAGAGAGGCATGGAAGCAGACTGTTCATCAGCTGCAACCCTCTTAAAGAGGAGACCACAGGATTGGATTAGATTGTTAAGATCAAAATTTCAGAAGCTTCCTTAAATTTGCGTTCGTATCAGGTTTTTGTGTGATGTAAAGAACAGGTATCCTTCCAATCAATTTGGTGTAGGGTGTTAACAGCAAGATCCGAGAGACTGCTTTACTAAAATTGTTATATTTAATGTGTCGTTTGGTTTCTTTTTTACGAATTGGAATGGTGCGTCCAGTTTCACCAATATAAGACAAGTTACAGGTACAATGAATTCGATATATCCCAGGTTGGACCATGGAGGGGGAGATCCTTAGATGTTTTTTTAATGTTATAAGTGGTTTAAAAGAAGCGTTAAGAGTATAATGATGTATAATTCTATTTATTTTTATCGGATAACCTTCTAAATGTATGGGATAGCTATGGTTTCACTGCAATCTGTATTTGCATTTTTAGGTCTAATTTTATGAGGAATTTTATTGATGGTATTTTTCTTTAGCCATTGTTTATAAATGCATCGCTAATAATTTGTAATTCTTAAGAGCATGCTCATCAGGACAAATTGTTATAGCTTTATTTTCCAAGTTTTTGAAGATTTTGTGAAGGGTTAGATTATGTGTGTAGTCTTGGGGTAGTTAGTGAAGGGTAGATTGTGTAGGCAAGACATTTGATCAGTGTATCCAGGAAAGGAAGTGAGTAGTTTTGATTTTTCAATGGGAAATTGAATGCGTTCATGATGTGAAAATTTTGGTTTATATATATAAATTTATTTATTTACAGAATAATTGACTCGGTCAAATGACATGTTTATAATTATTAATTCACTAAATAATTATATATATATATTATTTTTGATTGATTATTTGGGTGATTATTTTAGTTTATATTAATCTCAAGTTTTTCTATGACACGGTAGTTATTTCCATAATTTTCTTAAAAATCAGTCGTATGAAATTTTACAATCAGTTTGCACATGCTAAAATTAGTTCATTTCATCTTCAAAAGCATTACTTACTACAAATTAAAGATAATAAATATCATAACTTATAAAATTATTTCAGTATGAGTTTAATATTTTAGTTTGTTTTTTTTTTGATAAAAGTATTTATTTGCTGTTCCTTCTTTATATAATCATCAAACATTCGTTGGTTAATCTCGTGCATAATTCTGTTTATATTTATTTTATCTTAATTATGGAATAAAGTTCTGAAAATAAATGAATTTTTATTATTCGTTTTGCTCTCTTTGAAGCCTTGGAGAACGGTGATCCCAGCTATAACTTATGTCTGCATTATCGACATTTGTTGCCTGGTGTTTTAATTCAGGAGAATATCGCTGAAGCTGTGAAAAGCAGCAGACGAACACTTATTGTTCTATCCAAGTAAGTAAAGCTGTCAAAAGTCTTTTTTTGTTTGTTTCTCTAGCCTGGTTAGCAGATGGTTAGCATATCCACTCTCCAACCAACATGCTGAGGGTTCAAATTCCGTCTTGATCATGGATGTTTGTGATTGCCTTAAAGTGGAATATGAGTTTTATAGCGCGGTGTGAGACCACCGTCTAGCTTATCTGTGCCAAGCATCTCGAAAAAATGTTATATGTTTGGTCTCTAGAGAAGAGGTTCTGGACTATATAAATAATCAAACATTTTAACTACTAATGTACTATAAGTACATTATATAGGTGGTGTTATTAGAAACACACCACCAGTAAATCATGAATGCTGAGAATTTGAAAATAGCGCATGTGGTATGTAGATGTCAGAAGATGTAGATGCGGTATGGATATGCACCAGAAAAAAATCGCCCCCCTTTTATTCCCAAAGGGATTAGGCCAAGTACCTTAAGCCTAGAAACTTTTTGATGATTTGAAAAGGGCATCTATGTTATATATAACACCCTCCATTTTGAACTCCTTGTGTGGGTGCTTATCTGACTGATCTCAGTGTCACTCACTGTGCTGGATCCAGACTGCTGCTGTCCATTCAGTGAAGTGTTAAGCTTTCTGTCGCACTTGGAACGGAATTAAAAATAGGAGGCATTACTTTATGGCCTTCCCTCGTATTTCATCTTATGAAGTATGTCCCTATATTCATGTTATCTCTGTTCGTTGACAATTATGAAGTTTTGATAGACGAATTTTAACCTGCACGTGATGTGGAATGCAAACGTAAAAATACTGGTCGTTGCAAAAATGTTCCTCTTTTCATTTTTGAGTAAGATATTGTTGCTTGGATATTAAAAAAAAAGGCCGTCGTACATTCTTTGCATAATAGCTCCAAGGGCCCGAAGCAAGTAAGCAACAGCCACAATCAGCTTGTAGTCCAACTAGCCAGCTGGTCCACTCTGTAGGACATAGATGTTCACAAAAGTAATATAAAAAGAGGTGATGCTTTCTTTGTTGTCTCATTGCATTAGACGAGACGTAGACTCAGTCCTACCAAACTGGAACTTGGAACAAATAATGGCCCTATCAAATGTCTTCACAACTGAATAAACTCTTTAGGAACCAAGAAAATAAAGATATGATGTTCGTTGCCTGTGAATGTGAAAGTATTCTGTTTCGATATATGTTGTTTCTCAGACAATAGTTAGTTAGTACACATTACTATTGCTTGTTCCTGCAATCTAAACGGCTCGGAAATTCGTACATTAGCTGGACTTTCTCCTTTCCTATTGCACTGTAGTGCATGGCTGCGACTTTAATTCAATCGTTGATTCAATCCCTCCACTTTCTTTATTCGACCAAAATGTGATCTGTTTTTAGAAGAGGTATGTCCATTCTTCAAATTCTGTGGGGGTCCCATCAGCTGTACAATCTCAAACTATTTTATTTATTTATTCATTATTATTTTCACCGAATTGCTCACTGCCTTTCCAAATGCACTCCCTGAGTTTTTGAAGGGAGTGCATTTCCTGCTTTAAAGGGGCAAACGCTCCCTGAGTTTTTTAAGAGAGTGCATTTACTGCCTTAAGGGAGGCAAACACTCCCTGAATTTTCCCCCTTAAGTCACAGAAACATTTGGATAGCAGCAAACATTAAACATAGAAACAGGATACATCCCAGTGCCATCTGATAGATGCAAATAGAAGATACCGTTGCCAAGGAAACACAAACATTCGTTCTCAGAAAATTGCTGTATTTTATTATATGGAAGGAGCAGTCCTTTCCATATTATGCAAACAGAAGATACAGTTGTCATGTGTATTTTATTAACACATTCGTTTCTTGGTCAAATACAGCGTTTTTTTTTCTTTAATAGGGAAAGTGTAGCCTTTTATATTAAACAGATATACTTGCAACAGCGTCTGTGGAGAGTGAATTAATTCGATCCGCATGGTGTGATATGCATAAGCTTCTCTTCAGTAATTTGTTTTTTTTTTGAGCTCAAGTCGCAAAACTGCATTTGCTATTTATGTCAATATGCACAATAGTGCTTATTCTATTTGTATGAAATATGACCAAGGTTGTTGTTTTGCACAAATTACCATAGTGAATCTTAATCTACATTCTCTCAAGTTAACAATAGTCATCTTCGCTTAGGGCAGTGTTTCCCAACGTTTTTTGAATCATGCCCCACCTCCACGCCTCAAAGATTTTGATGCTCCCCCTCTAGCATAATAGTCAGCCAAGTTCTGAAAAAGTATAATATAAATATGTACTTTAAATAAAAAAGGTAAAACTGTTTTTAATTTTACTTTATTCAATGAATTTAAATTTTATATTATGCTTTATATATTATAAAACATAAATCGAACTGAACTCGGGAAAATAAAATCCAAGTTAATGCGATCCTTGAGCTTGATGTCTGCTGCAAAGAGTTTTTATTAAAGGTACTAATTTAGTCCTTTTCAATCTAAATCCCCATAGTTTGTGATATCCAGATGGTTTCTTTTTTTTCAGTAGCAAGTCATTTACGTATTTCGTTTCTGTCTCGTCAGAAAGCCATGCCATTGTTCCTTTCATGTTGAATAAAGTTCTAATAGACTCATCATTTTGCTTTTCTGAGAATTCTTGTATTTATGTTGACTGCTGTACTAGTGATGACAGCTTTTTCACTCGGAAAGTCAGAGTTGCAACATCGACAATTTATCGCAGACGATGGTAAGCTTTTTGAGTATATCGGTGATGAGGTGACGAATGCAACATCATTTTCTAATTGTCCCCAAAATATTCAAATCCCCCCCCCTGTGGGGCGTACGCCCCACGTTGGAAAACGCTAGCTTAAGGCGTTAGGATCGACGGCCTGTTGCAACTAAGTAAATTAGTTGCTTATAAATCGAATTTAAACTAAACTAATGTGGTTAATTCTCTCTATATATTTATGTCTGTGAATTGCGTGGTTCTCTATATCTGCATTAGCAAGAGGAAGGATGATGTTTCGCGCTGGAAAAATTCCGCTGTCAGTCCAGCCTAACTGAACTTGACAAACCCTTATAAAAATTTCTTGCTTCCTAGATGTCAATAACTGCGTTTTCGAAGGCACTGATATGACCTTAGTCCCTATAGGTTTCGTTGTAGTTTATATTTCGAGTAAAAAGTTATACTGTTTTCACTTTCTTCTGTATTTTAACACATAAAATTACCTGCCTTTTTTCCAGTTTTTTGTACCCCAAGTATTCCAAATATTCCAAAGTAACTTCTTGAAATAAAATTTTAAAGAGAACGAAGATTTAGTTCTGTTTAGTATATTATGAGAATTTATGTGGAATTCCAAATATATCAAAAAGAGAAGAAAAAAAATTAAATAATTTATTATTATCATTTCTAGAAATTTTCTGGAGAGCGAATGGTGTCAGGTGGAGTTCCGTACTGCTCACATGCAAGCGCTCAAAGACAGAATAGGAAGATTGGTAATTATCAAATATGGCGAACTTCCTCCTCCACGACAAATGGACCGTGAGATGAAGGCCTACTTGAATACGGCGACATTTTTGGACTGGAATGATAGGCACTTTTGGAATAAATTACAGTTCTTTCTGCCAAAGAAGAAGATGAATAAAAAGAAACTTTTCCAAACCGAATTCCCTACTCCAGTATAGCACTTTACTATTATGACATTGTTAAAACATTTTTATATGAACTGATCTCTACAGTACCGGACCATCCGCTTGTTGTAATGCTCAAAGCTTGGGACACCGATGAAAACACCTACCACGTATGCCAAGCTATGGCAATGAACACAATAGAGAGATGTTCAGAAGCAATATATTAATGAAACATTTAAAAATTCGCACTTAAACACAGGAGGGAAATATAATACGCATATAATTTCTTCTACTGCTTTGCAAGTTCCTTATAATGTTCTTGAATTCTTTGAGTAGCATCAAGACTCAGCTGTGGAGTGCTGTGAACAGTAGGCATCAAACAGCGGTGAAGAAGAGGATAAGAATAGCAGCTATCTATAATGGTCAATTTTTACTTGACCTTATCCAAATGTGTCATCAACATGCAATGATTTTTATTGCATTATCAGTCATCTCGCGGGAGTTTAGTACATTTGTATTTTAATCATCTTTAATAATTAATATTTAATAATCATTTTAATCGTACAATAGGGGTGGACGATTTTAAATTGTTGAAACATCCAGAAGTTGCATTACTGATGTTATTCAAAGATGGAAATCACAATTGAAGAGCTGAAAATTTTTGTTTCAGGATTTTGAGGATGTTCTTCATATAGGTATTCATAAACATTACAAACATATTTTTTCATAAAAAATTTCCTTTATTCAATAATAGCATAACGATAGTTTAATAATATCCATCCTGTATTAAATTCTTAATCTGTGCCAAAATATATCTGAAGCAATGTGTACTTTGTGATACTCCAATTCTCTGAAATATGTATGATATGCTTACTTTATGATATCCTTTAAAACTCTTAAGTTTTTTTTTTCGAACTTCGGATACTTTAATTAAATAACCAGTAATATTAATTGAAGTGAGTTAAAATAAACTAATTATGAGATGATTATTGTTCTGAATAAAAATAAAACTGAAATTTCAGAACACTCAAAATACAATTTATTTTGATCCCCCTCTAGTTGTCTTCGTAATCCGTAAGGACAGAAAGAAAGTATATATCTTATTTTTTCGTAAAATACAAATAAAGTTTTACACTTTACTTAATTCTTTATTATTCTTTATTGTTTTATTTTACTTTTATTTTATTTTTTCTTTAAACAATACTCTGCCTACATTTCTCGGCCTGATTGGCCAAGGGGACAGCGTCTCTGCTCTCGAGTTAACATTAAATGGGTTCGAATCCCACTACAGGCATGGATATTTATGAAGTTCCTCTCCATATGTGAAACCACCATCCTGCTTCACGCCTCCAATATGCAAAGTGATGGCCTCACGCTTGAAAAAATAATAATAATAAATAAAATATAAATACGCGTTTGGCCTCTAAAGTTTCCAGAGAGGTTTAATCCTTTGTCTATGCGCAGTACTAACGTACAGTAATCTGTCGGCTGAGTTGACAGCATTGGAAAAAGCTAACCGTTAATTATAATTGAAGGACTGTATTGTTTCAAGTCTAAAGAAGTTGAAAGAAAATCTTCGCACATTTCTTGAACGTTCATCTATAAGTTTGTTAATTATGTTTTATGATTCTACGTCCGTATCTAATCTTGAAAAAAAAAAAAACTGATTGAAGAAATGGTTAATTGTAAATGAAATGGCAAAATAAATTTCCAGTATTTTCTCTTCTTTTTCACCTTAGTTCGTAAACCTGTTATGACAGGGTTCCTTGCAATTCCACCAAAAACTGGATTGTAATGTCTTTTCGCCAAGAAAACGAATTAACATATTTACTGTAATACATTTTCTTTGGCCTTGCAACTGATATTTTAGTACTTGGTTTCAGCTCACTATTTTTTTTTCTTTTCTCAATTAGTTTGTCATTTTGCATTTTGTTAACATATATATATATATACACACACTATATATATATATATACACACACACACACACACACACACACACACACACACACACACACACACACACACACACACACACACACACACACACTGTACTGAGTTGTCAGGATGCTTCTCATAGATTGTGAATGTTCGGAGTGGAGGATTCAAATGTCAAAATTTTCGACCATGTAATCACAGAGATGTTATATCGGACCGAAGCCCTCAAATTCAGCGGCAATGATAACAGCTGGAAGTCGATGTCGCATTAGGCGAACTACTCTCAAAAGTTGCATGGTGTATTATCCACGTTGACATGGGACAGGATAATGCACCACGCCACAAACCAGTGCCAATCCAGAAAGATGCTCACCATGAAGGGATGTACCTGATCAGCCAAAATGGATAGGTACTTTGTAACATTCATAGTAAAGTTTACAAATATCAGAAGTTCAACAGATTCCCAGAAATATATCCCTCATACCATAATGCTGCTGTCTCCTGCCTGTTTCTGCTGGACCATGATATCGGGGTGATTCCTCTCCAAAGGTTTCGCCTAACTATTTACTTACTGTCCACACACACACACACGCACACACACACACTACATAGTTTGAAACGAAATTCATCCAAAAAAGATCAGAACATCTAATTAACAGACATACTACACTGGCCTCATAGACGTAGTTGCTTGGTCATAAATGAAAATAGCCCATTCAAAAGGACAACTTTTTTTTCCAGTCCTCAATGGTCCAATGACGTATTTCAGATGCAAATTATAGACGTAGTCATCGATAACGCGTACTTCAGAGGCACATGGCCTCATACGGAGGAGGATACGTTGGATTATGTTTGGAGAAACACTGATTCCTTCTTCTGTTAAATTCAAGAATAGTTATCCCAGAATTCCTGTTTTGTTTCCTAGATTTTGTTACTAGTTTCTTTTCTAAAACCTTTATCTGCCATACTTTTTATTCATTAGATTTATCTTGTAGATATGCTAAAAGTATGCGCGTGCACGTGCATGCCAACAGTTGAACTTCGTCTGAGTGCTGAGATGTCTCAGTACTATTGGTTTCTTGTAAGGTTTCACAATGAGACATATTTAAAGATTTCTCAGCTTTGATTCAGTTCTATGTCTTCATTTGGAATTGCATTTTTTAGTTAGTAATAAATGGTCAGTTTCTAAATCAGCTAATGCTATAACTCGGATATCAATGTTTCCATGTTATTTTGCGACTTTCTTTATTTTGGTAGAATGTGTTATTTATTAGTGTCTGTACAAAACTTCATATAATAATTTAATTCCATTTTTATGTTGCAATGATTCATTAAATTCCTTATATTCCTGGAATGATTAAAGACTTGATTTGATCTTCTTCAAGATAAATGTTTCAAACAATTACAATCGATATCTTGAAACCATGCCATACTCAAGTTTTAAATTGCTATTAGGTTGTTTGTTATTTAAGCAATTTTAATTTGCTACTAAAATATTAAATTATTAAAATAACATTTTTAATTGCCAGTAAAATATCTTAGTACTAGTAATATTAAGAGTGCGTATTTAGGACGTGAGATTTTAAATTAGTAACCTTAATTGCTGTCATGAAAATGATTCATCAGAAATTCCATTATTATTTGTGATAGAGGGAAATGAAACGTCCACTTGAGAGGCTAACACAGCTGCACTGCATATTTTAAAAGACTAGAATTATTAAAAAATAATTTTTCCAAGAACAAGGAAGCCTTTGCCACTTACTATATATCCGTATTCAGAAAGAAGGTACGTCACCTGTGTTTCCTTGACATTCTGCTCAATTTGCATGCGCAATACGATAAAAATGCTACCGTCAGATGATTGGCTACTTTTTTCCCGCTGAATTGCAACATACGTTTTTGCCTCAGGATAGGGTATCAGCTGTGCAAAGAATACGGCTTAGGTTATAAAAGTATATACATAGGTGCAATAAGAAAAGTTAGTGTAGAACAGCGTAAAAATTATGAGAGGATAGTACGCGCTTTAGATTGTTTATTTATTATTTTTAATAGTTCCTAGGTTTCTTAAAACGATTAGGTCTTTGATTTGTGAAAAGAAAGTGAAACTGGTTTTATTATGTGCTCAGTTTTTATATATTATCCTGTCACATTCCACAGTATTACAAGGAGATAAGATATGCACAGAATCTCAGTATTCTGTAGGATTATCTTTCTGGTGCGAAAAGAACTATAGCACGAAAAATGCATCTGCTTTTACTGATGTGAATGATGTTCCCTTGTCCAGAGATAACACTTACCCTCATCAGACCCTTAAGTAGACGCTCAGTCTTACCGAAACTAAATATTTAGATCTGCAGTTTACATCTGTTCTTCTGAAGAAGACAGACACACTTACCCACGTTCTTAAGATCGATTTGGAATTCCCATTGGGTGTTATTCCGCCTTCCTTGAGGACGTTCTCTCAGGACTTTATGGTATTAGTTCTAGAAAATTGTAACATTGTGCAAATTATTTCTGATCTGCAGAATTTTATATCCAACTGAGGTCTTTATCGCTAAGAAAAAATTTCATATTCGAAATCGCATACGATGCATTTCTAGGAACAACATCGCTAGAAAAGCTGCACTGTGAGCAAAATCAACTGACCACGATTTTACTACGGACGTTGGAATCGCTCCAAAATCTAAACTCCTTGGGGCTCTCTGGCAACAGACTGACGTCTTTGAATGGCGTAGTGAGTTATTTGAGGAATCTGAAAGCGAGTCATTAAATAATATTAAAATTACGATTAATGACATTATTATTATTCGATCTTCAACCAGGAGGCAGTTTCATGTACAGTCTACAGACCTGATGGACTCTGTCTATCACACAATTCCTGTAGGATTTTTTTAAAATTTCTTGCTGTAACAGGAAAGTAGATTATATTTGACAATAAATCACCGCCTTGTTTTAAATAACTGTCGAAACTGGTATGAATAGTGACACCATATTCCCTTCTCGTGCCTGTGTAAACGTCTGATAAGGAAATATGCGGTGCATTATGAGAAGCACCCTCTCGTCTACGGATCTGACAGCTTTTCTTCCCGGAGACTCTGTTCTTCCATTCTGCAAAATTCTTCAAAACGTGCCAGAAGAAAGAAACGCAGTTAACAGTTTGGGCTGTTTTGCATTAGCAAAACAATTCAACCCAGCTAACCCTTTCTTTCTCTCTCTGTTTAATATGAAGAGCCTAGTTATGAAAATACTTGCACAGGTAAAGTTTGTTCGCATACTTTAGGATAAAATATGGGTGAATACAAGAATAAAATTTCTTTCCATGTAATAATACAGTGTTTCTCAGTCTGTGTTCCGCGAACAGAATTTAAAACTGTGCTATACAACGTTGTAAAGCTAGTTAATTTTATTAAGGCTTGACAGTTAAATAACATGTTATTTTCAGTACTCTGCGATGAAATGGGCAGCGAATATATACAACTTTTGCTTCATTCTGAAATTCGCTGGCTTTCCAGGGGCAAAGTACTAACAAGGTTATTTCATTTAAGGCACGAAGTTTTATTGTTTATAAATGAACGTAATTCTGATTTTATATTACTCCTTGTTGACAAAGCATGATTATCAACACTATCCTATCTTTCAGACCTTTTTTCGAAATTAAATGAACTAAGGAAATTTTTTAACTGTTCTTGATGCCTATGACAAAATAAAGGCATTCGAGAAAAAACTGGTGTTATGGATTAGTTATGCAAAAGACAGACAATTTGCACATTTTACAACATTGGAATCCTTTTTAGTGGAAAATTATCTTTTTGTTTTTAGATATTAGATATATGAAGAGCCAAAGGCTTCAATTCGGCGACATATAACTTGTTTAAGTTAAGGGATATTACATCCCATATAGTTTCCTAGCCGAATAAGAAACTCAAAGAGTTTCATGCCGAATATAGTAGAAACTATATAAAGTTCGGCGATTCCAAGCGTAAGCAAATACCTGGATACTGCAGCAACTGACCCTAAAGGTAGTGCAAGCTGAGGCAACTCGTGTCAAAGGTGGAGCGAGCTCCGATCACTATTCTTGATATTTACCCAACCGGTCTGGGTAGTGACCTTCTCTCATAATGTCTAACAATAATACAGCTCCTAGGAGCTAAGTTCACATTATGGGTAAATATCAAGAATAGTGATCGGAGCTCGCTCCACCTTTGACACGAGTTGCCTCAGCTTGCACTACCTTTAGGGTCAGTTGCTGCAGTATCCAGGTATTTGCTTACGCTTGGAATCGCCGAACTTTATATAGTTTCTACTATATTCGGCATGAAACTCTTTGAGTTTCTTATTCGGCTAGGAAACTATATGGGATGTAATATCCCTTAACTTAAACATCTTTTTGTTTATTCCGAGTTTCTGGAAAAAGGTTTGTGACCACCTCAAAACCCTGAAACAGAATTTTGCGAATAACTTTTATAAGAAATTTTTGTGGGTTTGCGATCCATTTCAGGCTTACAGTTACGAGAACGAGCCTTCGTTCTCGAAAAAAGAACAGTTAATTGAGCTTTCCAGCGGGCTTAAAATGCAATTCCGTGATCTTGGTTTGGCTCGATTCTGGATTTCGCGTTCAGTGAGAAGTGAATTTCCCGAATTATCTGAAGAAGCATTGAAAATCGTCATGCAGTTTTCTACAACCTATCTTTGTGAGAAAAGATTTTCATTGCTCCTTCAAATAAAAACGAAATACAGAAATCGTCTTAGAGTGTGCCGATCTTCGACTGAAGTTGACCAATATTGAGCCAGATATCCAGCAACTCTGTAAGGGCCGAGAAGCTCAACCATCTCATTAAAAGTAAGCAGTAACATAATTAGATCATCTTATTTATTTGTATAATAAAAATTAAAACTTCAACGATGATACACTTTTAATCGTTTATTTCCAATTTAATTAATTATGTTTCCATATGTATTCAAAACATACTTTTAGATTTATTATATGTTATAAATGGCACAGTTTTTCCCAATATTGGTAATCCCCACATAGGTTCTTTTTTTTTAAAAAAAAAAAAAAAAACTACATAACTTAGTGGTCCGTAGAATTGTTTTGGGTATTTTACTGGTCCTTGGAAAGCCCTTACTGGGCTTAGAAAGGTTGATAAACGCTGTAATAATATATTCAATTTCCGAAGCAAAAATAAATAAATAAATAAAATAAATAAATAAAATAATAATTATAATAATAATTTGAGTAACTAAATATAGTGTTTCTCGTTTATTATAGATAGCTGACAAGCCTGTTTAATTGGAGATTAACTCGTGACCTGATAACACACATCCTCAGACTTCCCACTGGACGATCAGGTCTTCTTTAGCTGAATGTTGTGCGGTACTAAGCGAAGGGCTCGCCAGTTTCCATTCGTTTTTCTTACTCCGTTTTCTAATTAACTTTAAGTTAATTAACAGGAATAAATCATAAATTTTAGTATCTGAAATCCGAGCTTCCGTAACTGGGGCAGATTCGATGATGCCATTTGGTTTGAAAGACCAGTATTCGAATCTCACCTAGGAGGCGAACCTTTATGAGGGCTTTCATACGAATGCGAGTTAGCTAGTCTCATACGACAGTAGAGGGATTTTCCCCTTTCTGGAAACGGGTTTTTTCGTTCCGCAAACCCACCAGAAGAAGAAGTGATGCAATATACAGACATTGGAGACTACAGAACAAGGATTGACCACTCTATTCCGCTGGATCTAATTTCGAAAACTTGCATGAAATGTAACTTTGTATCGAACAACAAATTCATATTCGATCAATGCAATGCAGCTCTCTCAACAGACAGCGCATTCATGCGCTTCAAACAGAATAGGATCTGAACTTTACATTTGAACATATACAAAAGTATTGGAATTTCCGATGTTCGAATCCATGTATTAGTTTAAAGTAACCTATTCAAATACTCGTTTATGGCAAGCTGCGTTACATTTTGGGAATTTTCTACATGAGATAAGAAATAATACACATTTATAATTCTTATATTCAGATTTTATGGTATTGAACTCTGAAAGAAGAGAAATTTTACTTAAGGTGATTATTATTGCCAAACTACTAAGACAGGAAACAAGTGGTTACGTCTGATAGCAGCGCGTGCTTCCATTTTTATCTTTTCTGAGGAGAGATATTCGAGTATTCCCCTCCCCCTTCCTTCCTTAGAAATAAACTTTCTTCGATCTTTCTAACCAAAGAGCACATGTCTACCTTCTCACTGCTAGGAAGGACTAGTTTAATTTTGGTTTCATGTTGGACTGCCAGGTGCTTAATCTTAGGATGTTTGTTCTGAGGGCCAACTATAGCGAAGGGGGAGTGGAAGAGCAGAGGAACAGTTTCCTCGTAGTCTTGCACAGCAGAAATCGTGTAAAGAGCGGTGGTCATCGTCTTTTTGGGAGAAAGAATTATGTAATTGTGTATCGAATCAGGAATTCATATTCGAGTTACTCTCGATTTTCTCAGCGTTTTGTTATCCATTTATCTTACGTGTTGATGTCTTGTTTTATTTCTGTTTATTTTAAACTAAGGCCTCAGGGTAGTGAGCTTTAAGGCAACAAAAACTAGCAAAAGTTGGAAGAATTATGGACGTGTGTCCATTTTGTGGAATGATAAATCCGACTTTCTGGCAAGGAAAATTCCACCTCCTTATAAGACTAGCTGCCTCCCTTTCAACGGAAACGTCCTTATAATGATAGGCTCTTCGAGTAGACGAAATCTGAATCCAACCGAAGGGCAAATGTCACTTATTTTGCGCATTACTTTATAAAAAATAAACTGAATGCCTCACGGCTTGTACCCAGACTTTTCTTCCTTTGCTTGAATGACTTGCTCTCACTAACTTCAAATCCTGTTCATAGTTTTTGCCAGTGGCATTATGCTCCATTCCCCTTCTTCATTTAAGAAATATTTCATTCTGAAGAGTATAAAAGCATTTTCCTCGTGAGTTAGCGACTCATATGAAGATGGGTTTTTATATTGTAAAACAGAAGAAAAATCGACTAAAATACCTGCAATTAACAAGCACAATACAGCGACCTTATAGTCTTAGTTGTGTCTTATATCCAAAACCCACCAACTCTTAGATTCAATTGCTAACGTAGATGTCACGAAGTCGACATCAGTGTATGTTAAAGCATTGACATGACTTCTTAGAGGTTTCTGCAACTGCTCCGGTCGCTTTCACAAGTATGCTAAGCAGTAGTGCACTCAGGATTTATTCTTGGAGGGAGGGCCGAGTCGAGTAGACGATTTGAGAATAGACACTACGCATTGCATACGACCTATGACCGAGCATCTGGAATGATCGCTAATTCATATGTAATATAGAAATAGAAGACACGACACAACATAAATAAAAGAAATGAATTTTAATTCGGAAAAGATTTTTGGAAAATTTTCTAGTGTTTTTTCCTTTTTCTTTGGGGGAAGGGCTTCGTGCCCCCCACTCCCTGGGTGCGCCACTAATGCTGAAGTCTTGCTTCGCTCCCTTCGCTTGCAATTATTATGCAGTTTGACGTGCCTAGTGAAAGCGCCCAAGGTAATACGGAAACCTCTAAGAAGATGATGATGCAAAAATCCAAGACGCTTATACACTTTTCTTCCAATGCAATGCTAATTGCTTGGGGGGGAAAATCGCAACTGCGATACCGAATAGCATTTTCTATTCTCCCCCCCCCCCAATGTCTATTCGGACTCGCATACGTTTTAGTACAATGAACAAGTACATATTTTGTCTTCAAATCCTCTCCACAAAGTTGCAATTCTGTAGCGCATTACTCAGCGCCAGAGACCAAACATGGAACTTTGTTTTCAAGTCCCAAATTATTTCATATTGCTTGGAAAAAGTGACGTGCTTTCTTTTGGGTATATCCTTCACAGCCAATAAGTTAGTAGTTCTCAGTAGTTCAAATACCAAACCTACACTCCTATTATTTGCTTGTCCATTAGGTTTCAAAAAACATCCACGCCTTAGGCGTAATCGAACTCTTCAGTTTTTATAAGCATTGCGTTTTGTAAAGAACGCGATGAAAGTAACTGCAAAAGAAGGGGTGTGGAGAGATTTCCGAAGCGAGCGTTACTGTGATACAGGTGTGCAAAAAACAGGGGGAATATCAATATGAGTGATAAGCTTGTGCAGTTTCTGTTTTAAGTGAAAGAAGTTCTTATTAGCACGCTTTGAAACATTCGGTGGGGCAGTGTTAGCAAGTCAATCTGACTTGCTGACAATTTGAATGCTTTTAGACCATCACGTACTTAAAGGTTTTTGGCAAAAAACTACGTGCTTCAAGTTAATCTACTTTTTTTTTCCTATGCGTGTAGAGAAAAATTGGTCTGCAGTGCCGTGTAATTAAAAAATAAACTTCAATTGAAGATGGGAATCGAAGTGGAATGAACGATGGATTAGTTATGAAAGTAATGCTATTGTTCCGATACCCCCAACGCGTAACTCTATCTTTTAGGTAGAGTGCAGGTAAGTTTTATTTCATGATAGCTTTACTGTAATGAGTTCGTTAAAAAGTGACTTGGATTATTCTACTGATCACTCGCTTTCTTTGGGGTGTATCCTTCACAAGGAGTGGCAAACTAATTAAGCTCATACTCTTTGTTCAAAGATATAATCCAATTTTCCTCGATTTTAATGCTTTACGGTGCAACATGAATATTAGACTGATTACCTCGTGCGACGAATTTAACGGTGTAAACCTGGAGTCGACAACCTTTTCAGATTCGCTGGCCACATTTAACTTTTATTTTTAACAATCGGGCCGCAAGCATAGCAGGAACAATCTATTCATTATGAATACTTTTCTTCTTAAATATGTTTTGATGAGCAGTCAAAGAAGCTCGTTATTTATAATTTATTAATTTTGATTTTTTCTAAGTTCACAGTTCAAATCCTTGTATTGGTTTTCATGTTCATTCTCGTAATGACGTCTGATATTATATTCTTTCATAACAGCAACACTTATGACAAATGGGCTTATCCCCATTTTCAATAAAGAAGTGCTTGCTGTCTTAAACCTTCATCTGCAATTGCACGTTTTCTTGAACCCATTTTTTGAAATTATTTTTAACAAATATATATCCTCTGAAAATAATAGTTGATATTATTGAATTATATATGAAGGACGGACCAGGGAACGCGACTGCAAAAGTGTGCCAAAATCTCGGTTGTCGTGGGATGAAGTCGCCTTTTGTTATCCCTACTCATGATGTCTCACACGGTTGACTCGCGCCAAGTTGCACGGCGATATCACGAAGTTAAAATTATTTTTAATTATTATTCATATTTTTTAAATAATTCATCATACGGGCTACATGCCATGTAAATATGATCAACCCTTTATGGGCCGCCAAAAACGTACGTTTGGGCTGCATGCGGGTCGTCGGTTGCCGACCCCTGGTGTAAACAATGTAGTTCTGTTATTTGTAATCGCGGCAGCAGTAACCAGGGCTCTGACGTCATGTCTGTTAATCAACTTCTTAAATTTTCTTGCTGGTTTTACACTTTTTTTTTTTTTTTTTTTTTGTGGGGGTATTGCGCCGAAATTACTTGAGTACACTTCTTATTCGGAGGGTGCATTTAATTGTAGACGCTTGAAATACATTTGTTTCTATTAACATATTCAAGTTTTGATTCAAATACTTCCTGCTGTGTAATTGTAGTGTTCTCTCATTATCACGATAGCAGCCACTCAACTTGTGTGTGTGCACACAAAAACTAGGACGACTGTTATCTTGATAATGTTGTATTATACTCAACATTTTTATTTTTAAAGCGTTGCTTGTGAACGGAGTTGGTAGCGTAAGAATAGCGAAATTCTGTCAAATGTTGTACTCTAAATTGTGCCCACTCATGGATTTAAACGGATTTATTCAATACTTATGTGCTTTAAGATTACTTAAACAGACAGCTGAACTTGGAGAGCGGGTGAATGGGTTTGCTCAGCCATTTGTATTCAATATCCCACAGGATAAGAAAAACGAACATGAATGATGACCGCAAATTTTTGGTTTAATTTTGCCTGTATTCTCTAGTAGTATGAGATAATCAGTGCATGGGAGTAATGACTTTTTGGCCCTTAGCCCTTTGATAAGCTAAGGACTTTTTTGGTCCTGAGCTAAGGGCTTAGCTAGCTTAAAAGCCAAACGTGCATGGCTTTTAAGCTAGCTAAGCTTACTTAGCATCTTGTACTGCTTCGAAATACAGCTTCAGTCAGGCAAGGTATTACTTTCAAAAACGGGAAATTTCTTTAACAGTTTTAAGTATCTTTTTTTTTTTTTTTTTTTTTTTTTAAACCCAAGAATCGATGATCTAAGCTTAACATAACTGACTTCTTTTCTACATGAAGATGGAATACGGAGGCTCCAATTGCCATAAGCATACCCCCGTTACAAGTGATTAATTTTATAGGTCTATTTGAATCTGATAGGTTGTCAGTAAGCACTTAGTCACAAAACTCATTTACCTTTTTCGAATTCAGTTTCACAGGAAAAAGAAAAGTCCTGAGTATTATCTTTGGTTATTTTTTGTGCTCCCAAACTCCCATTTAATAATCGGAACTGCAGAAAGCTACCACCGGTTGCCTAAATTTTTTTTACCGATTTAAATGCTTATGAAACTCATTGCAATATATCAGGGGAAAAATAACACAAAATATTAAAGTACACGTGAAATTAAAAATAAACAGTGAATCATACCTTAAGGTGTCATTCGTGGAACTTTAAGAAATGGATAAATTTCTTTTAACAACTTTTAGTTTTTTTTTTTTCTTAAATGCTACTCAAGTAGAATATTTAGAATAGATGGAAGGTGAAAATGATGGATAACCTGATTTGGTTGGATTAAAGGATACTTCAGTATCTTATTGCTTGCCTTTAATTCCACGATTAAAATTTAATATTCAGTTCTCTGTCACAACACGTTCTTCGACCTCCAAAAAATGATTAGATTCTAACAAGCATATTGTTCCCCACCCTGGGATAGTAAGTGACATTTATTACAGAGAAGATCCAACAGTTATTATTTATCGAGGTGCTCGAGTTATTTCGTTGACAAGAAATCTTAAACGCTATGTAAAAAGAAACCTGAACTCAAATGTTGTTCCGGTTCTTATTAGTAAGAATCTAAACTTTTCCCATGCAAAAGTTGCCAATGCGATGTAAGTGCATAAAAAATATTTTTGTCATCAACCTGCTTTGTAAATAACACGTCAAAGAATATCCACTCTTGCTTTTCTAATCGGAGTATGGCTAGAAAAATCATTCTCTGATTTACTGATAGAGTAATGTGGAACTGATTACTCTTTCGGCTGTGGAACTTACTTTATGAATTAAGATTTGTAGCATTATCAACAAACTTCAGTAAATCCCAAAATAAAGAGTATTTGGAGTCATCGTGAAGTCTTCTGTTCTGATATATGGTGTAGGTCTCATATCCTTGGCGTGCTTTGCATACAAAAATTGGTTCGGTAATAGATGGATTGCTGTTATTAGTCCAGATAATGTGGAACATTTAACTCTCAAAGCGGATAAATCTGAGCGATGAAAATTTCATAGTTGAACTGGAGTTTTTGGGCTATTCCATCGAATGACCTGAAGTCATTTTATTAGCGGTTATTTTATCTGGCAGCGTTTTCCACTTAAACGTGTTGCTATTGATTAATCACGAGAGCATAAATTATTTCACTTATATAAAATAGCCATTATACGACACTCGTATGGAATGGAAGAAATCTATATTGGTTACATCATTCATAAGAAGACTGAGCACAAACTGAATGCGCTGGTTCTTTGTTACAAATGACAAGAGCATTTCCCTTTCTCATTGTACACAGTGGGCATCGAAAACTCGGCCATTATTTGGATAGCTAAAAAATATTGAATTTTGATAGTGTTTTGGAATGGAGAAAATTTTCATTCTTCAGACACGAAGCTGATTTAAAATTTTTTTTTTTTTTTTTTTTTATTTATTAAAACATACAAACTCTGTAGATAAAATATAATGAATTTCACATAGATATCCTGAGCACCAGCAACATCTGATGAACGTAACATGCGAAATTATCAGCCAGTGCATCGGAAAGGACAACGAATAATCGTGGGCGACCGAAGTAAAGTTGTTTATGCCGACGATATCCGGTAAAACAACTCCACTCTATTATCATATTGGCACACGCACTTTTGAGCCACTATTTATATCACTCACAGGATACTAGTTTGATTTATTCCTTCTCTTTATTTTGAATTTAAAAAAAAAAAAAATTCTATCAACTGGATTCATTCCCTTAATGGGGGGGGGGGGGGAAGCCATTGTGATTACATAGAGAATTCCATACAAATACAGATTGTATTGAAAATAATAAAATGCCATCCGGAGCACATCCATTTTAATTTTAAAGCAGGTCAATCTTGCTTGACTGATAAGCTAGTGTACAGCAGTATCGTATAATATAAACAAGTACGGAGATGTACTGGGAACATCGTTTCATCTAAATCCAAGAAATGCGAATAACAAATACCACTAAACATGTTTACAAAAATACACTGTCCTCCATTGATCATGAAATTTAAGAAAACAGCCATGACTTCCATACGGGCAGGTACGGCCCTATCTAGAAACAAACACGTAATAAATTGCGCGTGTTCGCTTAGCCGGTTTGCCTAGTTGCGGGAGGAAGAACTTTTTACCTCTGTGTGAGACTAGTTAACGCACCTTTAGTTGACTCGGGAGTTTTCGATTGAAGGGTTATTCGAAACTAGGTCTTTCTACAAGTGCGTCAATGTCGACTAGGGGTGACACTATATTTTTAAAAGAAAAGAATGTTTAAAAATGAACTTAATGAAACTGGTCTTCTTAGACCACTTTATTAGAACTATAGCATTGCAATTGGGGGTACAATAATGCAGGGAGGTGCAGTCCGTTCACAGATGAATAATTGAGGTAGCTACGGGATTGAGGAATTCTTAAGGCTTATGTTCAAAATATTATGAAACAATTTTGCAATGAACAGTTATTTATAGAATATTTTAATAAAAATTCAGCCATTCAAGTAAAAAGAGTACAAAAGCATCTGTGCAACTATCACATTTTCAGGGGGGGGGTGAGGATTCTTCCTGATCGATGAATGAATATAATAATAATAGAGGTTTTTTTTTTTTTTCTTTATGATGGGCCCATACACAGGAGGTTGATTGGTCAACCTATAGTGGTGGTGGGTTGGGAAAGGAGAAACTTGTTTACATTTGATTTGAATGACTTTAAATTGTATTCGTTGGGAAACACAACAGGTGGGAGACTGTTCCACAGTGCAGCAGTTGTAGGGATGAAGGAGGAAGAAAAGAAACTTGTTCTGTTTGTTTCTTGGTGTACTGAGCGGGGGAATTATTGATGTTATTTCAAATGAGCATTTCCCATGGAAATATTTGTATAATATACTTACTGCAGAGACCAAACGTCTGTGTGAAAGTGGGGGGAGAGAGTGGGTAATGGATGGATCATTGATGAGTCTAATTGCCCTCCTCTGTATTTAGTCGAGCATTTTGAGAGAGCTTTCAGGGGCCCCATCCCATATGTGGGAGCAGTATTCAATAGTTGGGCGGATTTGTGACTTGTATAATGTTAGTAGCTGTTCAGGGGTGAAGTAACGTCTTGAGCGGAAAAGAAATCCTAGTTTTGTTGAGGCTGAGGATGCAATGTTTGAGATATGTTTGTGCCAGGAGAGGTTTGACGTGAGGGTGATTCCAAGGAGCAAGATCTCAGGCGGTCTGAAAATTTGGGTATCGTCGAAAAGGATACTGGGAAAAAGTTTTTTTTTTATGGAAAATAGTACAGAACTGGGTTTTTCTGGCATGGAAATTTATGAGGTTATCCGAACCCTATTGTAGGATAGATCGAAGTTGAGGGTGGTGGTGGTTGATGTTCTGTAGGATGAGGTGAGTTGTGTAGGTTAAGGCTTATCAAATGTAAGCGAGGAGTGTAGTGTGCTGTCATCTGCAAAACTGTGTATCGGGTTGGAGGTCAATTGCAGTAGGTCGTTGATGTACAGCAGGAACAGGGTTGGTGAGAGGACAGAACCTTGTGGTACTCCAGCATTAATTGAGTAGTGAGAGGATAGGGAGCCATCCATCATCACACACAGTATGCGTCCAGACGGAAAACTGGCGATCCACCTACAGAAATCCTGGGTCAGACCGAATGATGGTAGTTTGCCCAGTAGGCCTTTGTGCCAGACCCGGTCAAAGGCTTTGAAGATATCTAGTGCAACCACTTGAGATTCGCCAAACCTCTCCATAGCATTTGTCCAGAGATGGGTGACGTATGTAAGTAATCTCCTGTTGATCGGCAGTGGCGGAATTCATACTGGCGGTCATTTATTTGGTGAGTGTCTTCAAGATAGTGTAGGAGGTAATTGATGATTTTTTTTTCATTACCTTTGACAGGACTGAGGTAAGCGAGATAGGGCGGTAATTGGATGGCTTGTCACCCTTCTTGGGAATGGGCTGAATGTAGGCCAATTTCCAGTTTGCGGGATAAATTCCAGTGGAGTAAGAGAGTATATAGGTGACATAGGATAGGGGTCAGTTCTGGAGCACAATTTTTCAGAACAATTGGGGAAATGCCATTTGTGTCTAATTGGGACAGTATTTTTCTGATTTCATCCTGGCAAAAGGATATAGGGGGCATTGTATGTTGGGTATCTGGAATGGTTGGGGGACACTTACCATCGTCAGTTATGCATGCATTTGAAGCAAAGTAAGAGGCCAGAAGGCTTTTTCTGTGGGTGATGAGCCAGTAGAGCCATCAGGGTGTGATAGGGGTGGGAATAGTGTTGGACAGAAGTTACGGCCAATTGATTTGGCAAGAGACCAAAAGGCTCGGCTGCCGTTTGGACAGGCTGCTAGTTTCCTGCTTTTTGCTCTTTCGAACTCTTATTTGGAAGCGTTCATTTTTTTTGCATCTATTACGGGTTTGAGTGTAAGCTTTTGAAGGAGAATGAGGTTCTTGATTTCAGCCAGTTGTGGCATGTCTGGTGTTTCATCTCTACAGCCTTGGCACATCTTTTGGAGAACCATGGTTTC